>NC_079433.1:1111774-1174274 GCF_026213295.1 Gadus chalcogrammus | reverse complement strand
GTGAGACAGTGGGTGACGAGGGGTTAAGGTGAGACAGTGGGTGACGAGGGGTTAAGGTGAGACAGTGGGTGACGAGGGGTTAAGGTGAGACAGTGGGTGACGAGGGGTTAAGGTGAGACAGTGGGTGACGAGGGGTTAAGGTGAGACAGTGGGTGACGAGGGGTTAAGGTGAGACAGTAGGTGACGAGGGGTTAAGGTGAGACGGTGGGTGACGAGGGGTTAAGGTGAGACGGTGGGTGACGAGGGGTTAAGGTGAGACGGTGGGTGACGAGGGGTTAAGGTGAGACAGTGGGTGACGAGGGGTTAAGTTGAGACAGTGGGTGACGAGGGGTTAAGGTGAGACAGTAGGTGACGAGGGGTTAAGGTGAGACAGTGGGTGACGAGGGGTTAGGGTGAGACAGTGGGTGACGAGGGGTTAAGGTGAGACAGTGGGTGACGAGGGGTTAAGGTGAGACAGTGGGTGACGAGGGGTTAAGGTGAGACAGTGGGTGACGAGGGGTTAGGGTGAGACAGTGGGTGACGAGGGGTTAGGGTGAGACAGTGGGTGACGAGGGGTTAAGGTGAGACAGTGGGTGACGAGGGGTTAAGGTGAGACAGTGGGTGACGAGAGGTTAAGGTGAGACGGTGGGTGACGAGGGGTTAGGGTGAGACAGTGGGTGACGAGGGGTTAAGGTGAGACAGTGGGTGACGAGGGGTTAAGGTGAGACAGTGGGTGACGAGGGGTTAATGTGAGACAGTGGGTGATGAGGGGGTAAGGTGAGACAGTGGGTGACGAGGGGTTAAGGTGAGACAGTGGGTGACGAGGGGTTAATGTGAGACAGTGGGTGACGAGGGGGTAAGGTGAGACAGTGGGTGACGAGGGGTTAAGGTGAGACAGTGGGTGACGAGGGGGTAAGGTGAGACAGTGGGTGACGAGGGGTTAAGGCGATTTAATAATACCCACCCAACGTGGGCTTGGGGTGAAAGCTACTTCATGGGGGAGTGCCGCTGGGTTTGAAACCAACTTCTGTGTGAAGGACTGTGTGTGATGCGTTTGTGTCTGGGAAAGAAACTGTTGTGATTAGAAATCGATGTGTTGCATGTTGTATTTCACCTTAATACTAGGGTGATGTGTACTGAATAGGTGTATGAATTGCAGAAAGTGATCTAAGCTATGTGGCCAGAGCCTAAAGATGTCGTCCAGGATCCGACAGTTCACCTGTGGCAGCAACGGGCAAGACTGCAGAGCAGAACGTTGGAACCACGCCATGTAGACGTTCTCATAGCTAGGAGGGACCTTGTTGCCCGTCGCCGTCCCGTGTGTCTGGAGGTAATGCTTGTTGTTATAAACAAAGTCCTTCCTGCAGGTTGATGGTCAGTGACTCCAACAGGTGGCTGGGGGGCCTGTCGGGGTCTGGGTACCGGAGGAGGGCAGAGCGGACAGCCCGCATCCATGTCCATGTTGGTGTACAATGAACCTAGATCAGGGGTGGGCAAACTTTTTGACTCTGGAGCCACATTGGGTTCTAAAATTTGACAGAGGGGCCGGGCCAGGAACAGATGGATGGAGTGTTTGTGTGAACTAATATAAATGACGTGTAAAAATCATCACACGAAAGGATTTGGCCAAACCAAAATTGTAAATAATAAATAATAATAATTAAAAAAAAAAAATGTTTTTACCTCATCTTTATTATTTACATTAACAGCCACGCAGGCTGTGTGTAGGAGATTTGGGAACTAATATAAATGACGTGTAAAAATCATCACACGAAAGGATTTGGCCTTTAACAGGTAACATTTTTTATTTGCAAGAACATGAACAATGCAAAAACATGTCGTAACGTGACTGATCAAACATCTGAGGCCTGCGCCCAAACAAAAATTGTAAATAATAAATAATAATAATAATAAAAAAAATGTTACCTCACTGCGCCCAAACCAAAATTGTAAATAATAAATAATAATAATTAAAAAAAATAAATGTTTTTACCTCATCTTTATTTACATTAACAGCCACGCAGGCTGTGTGTAGGAGATTTGGCTCCTACCTCGCTGCAGCAGCACATCTCCTTCAGTTTCAGTGGGAACAGTGTTGTTGATCTCCCAGTTTTGCCAGTGCATCCAAGTCTGGAGTTATTTTGGTTGTGGCAATTCTCAGGATAGAGCTGAGGTGCTGATCCGTTAACCTCGATCTGTGACGGGATTTGTTGGCGTTCATGACGCTGAATGTCTGCTCACATACATAAGTCGAGCCAAACAAAGTCAGCATCTTCTGGGCAGCCCTCCGGAGGTTTGGAAATGTGGCTTTGTTAAGTGAAGCATAAATGTCATTCAGTTTAACAGAGTTGAACTTCTCCTTTAGGACGGCGTCAGACTGAAGATCTATCAGTTCCAACTGCAGCTCCTCTGGTGCTGTGTCAGGGTCTTGGGACAGGACACCAACTGAAGTGACGGTTCAATTTTTTCAAAATCAGAGAACCTACGGCTGAATTCTCCATGCAGGTCCTCAAGTGATTTGCAGTATTTTTTTGCGTTTCGCGGTGCCTCTTCCTGCATGGCAAGTGTTTGGGAAATGAGCGAATGTTTTGTTCGCAATTTGTCTGGAGAACAAAGTGAGCTTGGAGATGAAGGCTTTCACATGTTTGTACATGTTGTGAACAAACAGATCTTTCCCCTGTAGTTTCACATTCAGCTCATTCATGTGTGACAATATGTCCACAGCAAACGCAAAGTCACTAAGCCAGTTCTTGTCGCTTAGCTCAGGGAACTCGTCAGATTTCCCCATCAACTCCAAAAATGCAATGATGTCATCTTTCAGCTCCCACACTCGTTGTAACACTTTCCCCAAACTTAGCCAGCGGACGCGAGAGTGGTACAGCAAGTCCTGATGATCCGCATCAGTTTCCTCCAGGAACGCGATAAACTGACAGTGCTAAAGTCCCCTTGCTCGTATAAAGTTCACGAGTTTTACGACTGGATTCACGACATGATTAAGCTGCAATACAGACTTGCACAGGGATTCCTGATGGATGATGCAGTGAAGGAAAATAAGATCCTGGTCAGGGTTTTCCTCTTTCACTTTATCCGCGATTCTTCTCAGCAGCCCAACATTTTTGCCAGTTAAATTTGGCGATCCATCCGTTGTGACATTGACAAGTTTACTCCAAGGAAGCTTCATTCTTTCGATGACAGCAGACACCTGGTTATACAAGTCCTCTCCCCGCGTTGTTCCTTTCATTGACTCCATGGTCAAAAACTCCTCTGTTATTGTAAAACTGTCGTCAATGCCTCGGAAAAATGAGGAGCTGAGCAGTGTCTTTTACGTCAGTAATTTCATCCAGTGCTAATGAATATAACTCAAAGGAATCAGACTTTTGTTTAATTGGCTGACTATATTTTCATCAATCAGTTCCACACGGCGAGTCACAGTCCTGCGTGATAAACTGACATTTTCAAATTTGCTTTTGTTCTCCGGGCACAAGATACCTTCTCCCAAGGCAAGAAAAAACTTGCCTTGGGAGCTGACTCTTGAATCGCAGTTTGTCGGTGAAAAATGTTTTGCTGAGTCTTTAAATTAGCCGCCAACCTCTGAGCCGTAGCCACCCGTTCTTGCGTTGACAGATTGCTAGCGTAGTTCGCATGTTTCGTAGTAAAGTGATGGCTGATATTGTACTCCTTGAAAACCGAGACAGTTTCTCTGCATATCAGGCATACAGCCTTCGATTGGAATTCAGTGAAGAAGTATTTTCTTGTCCACTCCGTGTTAAAAACTCGGCACTCATTGTCAACTTTTCTTTTTCGTGATCCACTCATTCCACAGCAGGGAGCACCGTATCTAATTCAGAAATATAAACAAACCCTGTAACTGGCGCTACGGCCCACACATGCATTGCAAGATCATGCGCCATCTAGAGGCGAAATGGGGGCATTACAGGAGAAAGGTAAAATGTAATTTAATAATAATAATATACCCTCAGCACCATTGAAAATGAGGATCTTAATCCTCAATGTGTCTTCCGAGGCATAAATAAAAAATAAAAAAATAAAAAAATTATATATATATATATATTAGAGCTGTCAGTTAAACGCGTTATTAACGGAGTTAACGCAAACCAATTTTAACGGCGTTAAAAAATTTAGCGCGCGAATAACGCAATTAATTTATTAAAAAAAAATGTTTTTTTTTTTCTTTGGCTCAAAACCAAGAAGCAGTAGCCTGACTGCTATGTTCAAATGACATTTTTTCAAAGCAGTCGTTTAATTGCACTATAGCCTTTTTTTGTATCGTCCTGTTTTGATCAGTATATGCCAATGTTGTTATCAATAAAAAATCATTTGCACAAGGCAAGCCGATGCACTTCACCATGTTGATAAGAGAATTAAAATGAGAAGAATTATGGGACAAAAAATCAAGGGATATTTAGCATAGAAAAATAATTTGCGATTAATCGTGATTAATTGTGAGTTAACTATGACATTAATGCGATTAATCACGATTAAATATTTTAATCGCTTGACAGCTATACTATATATTATTAGGACAAGTTCCGCGGGCCGGCTTAAAAAGCCCAAAGGGCCGTATATGGCCCGCGGGCCGTAGTTTGCCCATGCCTGACCTAGATCAACTGTAAATAACAGCGCTTGTGTGGAAACCGGTGTGCTATTCAGTGTTTGGATGAAGTGGTAGGTATCTTGGGTGTAGCTGGGGTGTTTCCGGGAGATGGGGTTGAGGTGGTACTCTATAAACTCAGCTGCTGCAGAGGACTCGCTCCCACAGTGGGAGACGATGGACCGCCCAGGCGGCACTAAGAAAGGGACCGTCCAGGACTCAGGCGCCGTGTGGATCTTTGGTAGAAGATAAAACAGGCGTTCGCGTGGAGTGTCTGGACCGCCCAGATATACTTTCTGTCTATGTGTGATGTATTTACACTGATGGGGATCAGTAAATATAATGTAAATTGGTTGTTGTTGGGCCAATTGGAGTGGATCCTGTATGGGTCTGTAATGTAATGCATTCCCTGACTGTCTGTGTGCTTCTAAGAGGTATTGTTGTGTATCTAAGATGACTGTTTTGGAGCCTTGGTCAGCGGGTTTGATAACTATGTGTTTGTAATTAGGCAGGTGTCTAAGTGCTGTGTATTCTTGTTCAGCAGGGTTGGGTGTTTCTAAAGTGTTGTTGAGTGGTTATGCATGGCGGTGTGTTTATTGGTACGGTGGAGTGGGGTGAGGTTCTCCACAAGGCGCCCGGCGGTGGTCCCCAGCTGGACGGCCCCTGAAGCGGTGGAATGGGCCCACCGGGTCGGCCATGGAAGGGTTCTGTTCACTTAAGTGACCGGTTGTAATGGTGGACATCTCTAAGGAACTCTAGTTTATCTGAGATACACTAGAGTTAACTAGACTTAACGTGTGATGTGTGTTAATGTGTGTGTGTGTGGAGGTGTACATATTAATTAATATATTGTGGCTGAGCTGATGTGTGTTAATGTGTGTGTGGAGGTGTATATATAATTAATATATTGTGGCTGAGCTGATGTGTGTTAATGTGTGTGTGGAGGTGTATGTATTAATTAATATATTGGGGCTGAGCTGATGTGTGTTAATGTGTGTGGTGGAGGTGTATATATTAATTAATATATTGCGGCTGAGCTGATGTGTGTTAATGTGTGTGTGTGGAGGTGTATATTAATTAATATATTGTGACTGAGCTGATCTGTGTTAATGTGTGTGTGTGGAGGTGAATATATTAATTAATATATTGTGGCTGAGCTGATGTGTGTTAATGTGTGTGTGGAGGTGCATATATTAATTAATATATTGTGGCTGAGCTGATGTGTGCTAATGTGTGTGTGGAGGTGTATATATTAATTAATATATTGTGGCTGAGCTGATGTGTGTTAATGTGTCTGTGGAGGTGTATATATTAATATATTGTGGCTGAGCTGATGTGTGTTAATGTGTGTGTGTGTGTGTGTGTGTGTGTGTGGAGGTGTATATATTAATTAATATATTGTGGCTGAGCTGATGTGTGTTAATGTGTGTGGAGGTGTATATCTTAATTAATATATTGTGGCTGAGCTGATGTGTGTTAATGTGTGTGTGTGTGTGTGTGGGGGTGTATATATTAATTAATATATTGTGGCTGAGCTGATGTGTGTTAATGTGTGTGTGTGTGTGTGTGTGTGTGGTGTGTGTGTGTGTGTGTGTGTGTGTGTGTGTGTGTGTGTGTGTGTGTGTGTGTGTGTGTGTGTGTGTGTGTGTGTGTGTGTGTGTGGAGGTGTATATATTAATTAATATATTGTGGCTGAGCTGATGTGTGTTCATTTGTGTGTGGAGGTGTATATATTAATTTATATATTGTGGCTGAGCTGATGTGTGTTAATGTGTGTGTGTGTGTGTGTGTGTGTGTGGAGTGTATATATTAATTAATATATTGTGGCTGAGCTGATATGTGTTAATGTGTGTGTGGAGGTGTATATATTAATTCATATATTGTGGCTGAGCTGATGTGTGTTAGTGTGTGTGTGGAGGTGTATATATTAATTATATTGTGGCTGAGCTGATGTGTGTTAATGTGTGTGTGGAGGTGTATATATTAATTCATATTGTGGCTGAGCTGATGTGTGTTAATGTGTGTGTGGAGGTGTATATATTAATTAATATATTGTGGCTGAGCTGATGTGTGTTAATGTGTGTGGAGGTGTATATATGGGGGGTCTGGTGGGGGCTAAGGGAAGTACCGGTTGGGATGTTGTCAGGTTGAGTGGTGAAGGTGTCGTGGGGAGTTTCTAGTATGGGACTGAGATCAGTGACTGTGTAGCTGTTGAGTGGCGTAGGTTCTGCTGTTGTTTCGGTGAGTGGTTGATGACTGGGAAGTGGATGGTGGCGTTGGGGAATGTGGTAAGAGCCTGTTTATTAAGGGCCGATATTTGTTTGATGGATGTAAGTTCGGGGTTGTGATTCATGTTGTTTATGCTGACTGAAAGGATGACTGTTTGTGTGTGAGTGTGTGTTGGTGTTTTCTGTAGGATGTGTAAGATATGTCCTATGGTGGCCCCGGGATAACTGTCTATTTGTATGTGTGCGTGTGTGGGGGGGAATTCTGTTGAGATTTGAGTCGCCGATGATGAGTGTGGGTGTGTGTCCTAGGTACGACCAATCCTGCAGCTTGTGGCCCCCCCTAACCTTATGGTAGGTGGGTCGATAGTATTTTAAGACTGCAGGATTGGTCGGGGAGGGGATGGACTGTGGTTTGATATCTGGAGGGGCTAGTGTAGGGGGGGGCAGTGGGGGCCGGAGGGTTGGTGTCAACAGTGACCTGGCAAGAAGGTTGTGGGGGGAGGGGGGAGAGTTTTGGTCAGTTGGGTTCGTTGTGGTCGTGTTGACCTTAGTAGGCCCATTCATCACTGCTCTTAGATTTTTCGCCAGGCCACTGGTGACACCTATGAGGGAGGGGGGGGGGGGGGATAGATTTTAGTGAGATGGAGTCAACAAGGTCCCCAATGAGGTTGGTGCGTGTGTGTGATCTAAGGAGGGCTCTGGTGGGTGTTGGTGTGTGGGGTGGGGTGGAATCTGGTGGGGAGTTATGGGTATGATTGACCTGTGCGTCTAGGTGGATGATTGTCTCCTTGCGGGGGTTGGGAGTGGGAGAGGTTGGATGCAAGTGTCTGGATGGAGTGAGGGGGAACTCTGGAGAGAGGGTGGTGTATGGTGGTGTGTTGGTTGTTGCTCGGTCCTCTGAGGTGGAGGTTCATCTGGTGAGAGGATTTCTGACTGGGTGGAGCGGGGGAGAGGGTGGGGGGGTGGGTGGGGGGTTGGTTGAGTTGGGGGGGTAATTGATCTGAGGTGGTGTGGAGGGTGTGTGGTGCGACTCTGTGGGTGTCCTGGCTCCTGCTGCAGGTAGGGAAGGTGGGGGCCCTACCCCTACCCCTTATCCTTGAGGGAGGGGGGAGGGGGAGGGCCGGTTGTGTGAGGGGGGGGTCTGTTGTGTTCTGGTTGTGTGTATAGTTGTGAGTTCCGTCAGTGTGGGGCGTGGGCCTGAATAGAGTGATCTAGGGTGTGTGTGGGTGCTGGTTGGGGAGGCAGAGGGAGGGGGGGAGGGGGGATCTGTGTGGCTGAGTGTGGGCTGTGGAGGTGTCGGTGAGGGGAAGGTCCAGGCTCGAGGTGGGGTGGTATGGGGACTGGTCGGTATGGGGGGGGGGGAGTAGGTTGAGGGGGTGTGGGTTGGTAATGAGTGTGAGTGAGGGGCGGACGGTGTATGGAGTAGTGTGTGTTCTAGTTGATGTAAGGTGGTGGGTAATAGTCTGTGGCCCAATCTCTTGTGCGCCCAGTTGGTCGCGATCTTAAGTGAGAGTGTGTTGGTGGGCTGGGGTGTTTGTGTGAGTTGGTCTATCGTGTGTGTGTTGTGTAGTGTTCTTTTAGGATCAACGTGTTATTGTGCATCCCGGTGTTGGTGTTGTCATTATTTCTTTGTGATGTGGTGTCTGTGGGTGATGCGGGTTTGATGAAGTGTGATCATTTGTGGACCTGTCGTGACATCCCCCTGGGGAGTTCCCGGGAGGACACCGCTATGTCCCTGTGGTGCAGGGGCCTGGAGTATTTTAAAATATACTTTGTCTTTTCCACGGGTTGGGCCATCTGGTGCAATGTACCGGGTGTGTGTTGGTGGTGGTGGGAGGAGTGGACGGGTGGATGGTGGAGGTGGTCTTTGTGGTCTGAGTGGTTGTGTGTGTGGGTGTGTTGGTGTGGGTCTGGTGTGTTCTGTGGTTTAATATGTGTGTGTGGGTCTATTGTGGTGATGGTGGGTGTGTGGGGGTCTATACTGAAGGCTGGGGGGTCTATAACGGGATGTAGGTGTGGGAGGTAGCGTGCGTCTGTTGTGTGCGTGGTAGTGTGGCTGTGTGGTGTTGGTGCGATTGGTGTAGGTAGGCCTCCAGGGTGAATACATTTCAATAAAGATAGATCTATTTGAAAAGGGTGAAGCTGTGAGGGGGCTCTGACCTGCTGACGGTGGAAGTGGTGGTCCCGTGGTGGGTAGCCGGAGAGGGTGGTGGTCCCGTGGTGGGTAGCCGGAGAGGGTGGTGGTCCCGTGGTGGGTAGCCGGAGAGGGTGGTGGTCCCGTGGTGGGTAGAGGCGACGGCAGGACGGTCCCTGGTAACTGCTGACGGTGACACAGCCAACGGGCCCATAGAAACACACTTCTATTGGAAAGGATGAAAAGTACATCAGAGTAAATAAAAGGGGGGATCTGAGGACCCCGCCCGCACACACGCATAGAAATATATATATATATATATATATATATATATATATATATATATATATATATATATATATAAACATATGTGTTCTGTTACATGTATGTTTTCTCCTGTGTAATTCAGTCTTCAGTGTAATTCAGTCTATTGATGGTCCTGTGATGCCATCTACTGGCGAACTTTGGTATTTTTCTGGAATACGTTCTGATATGCATGCCTTGCACTCCATTACACTACATTCACTTGATCGGAAAGCATGGTACTCACACTCGTCTTCATAATTGCGTCTCCTCTGGTTTCAAGTTGGCCTTTGTAAGCATCGTTGGTACGTTATCTGTTTTGATATGTTAAGGGGGTTTGATGTATAATGAGATTAAGGAAACTTTGTAAACAAATTAGATGGATGGATATTCTTACGTTAGCAAGCTAACTTAGTAGCTAAGCTAATTTTACAGCATTCTGTTATTCTCATACTGAAATGCTGTACTTCGATTCCTCAGTTTTACCCTACTTCACCTCACCATAAAGAGGGAACTGCAACTTTTCGTCTGCGTGGTTTGATGGAGAGGAGTTTATACCATCTGTCAACCCTGGCAAGGCGTTGGGGTAGAGGGCAAAACAAGAGACACACGCACGCACGCACGCACGCACGCACACACACACACACACACACACACACACACACACACACACACACACACACAACACACACACACACACACACACACACACACCACACACGCATCCAGACCCATCCATACACATCCTCTCATTAATAGTGAATCATGCGCATTCATACAAAATATAGGAATAAAAAGGAGCACACTGCAATCTCAGTAGAAGTCATGGGTGAAAAATAAAGGAACCCCAAAATTGCACACACATATGCATATATATATATATATATATATATAAAAAACATGGTAAAAGCATAAAACATGGTAAAATCATGCAAGTATTAAAAACACACAGGGTAAAGATAAGTGCTGGGAGTGCAAAATAGATTAAATTAATTAATAAATAGGAATATAAATAAAGATAAATAAGACATAGTAAAACCATTCACACATCCATACCATCCTTTCACATAAAAGAAGCCTCCAATGAATAAGAGGGTAAGGGTTAGGGTTATGGTTAGCATAGCCCTAACCCCCGTCCCCGGAGCCCAATGGACGCTGTCCTGGGTCGTCTGGAGTTGAAGGAGAGACCGTTGTTTAAGGTGACCGCGTCGGGGGTCCACCTCCTCTATGCTGTCTCTCACAAAGCTGCTGAAGGCCTCAGTGCAGTGGAGCTGGTGAACGGATAGCTCGATGGAAACAGAGAGGAGAGGAATGACGAAACGGGCCTGAGGGACTTTAGCTCTGGCTGTTCCAACGAGTCGTCGATGTCTTTGATAACGGTGACGGCTTGTTCCCTAAGACTGTTGTTTATGTCTACCGAAAAACCACCGGTCTGATGCCAGGCCTGGGGGAGGGGAATCTAAGCAGGACTGCAGTGAGGTGTCTGAGGGTCGCTCCCGGGAAACTGTGGGCCTGAACCTCCGACCGTTTAAATGTGGGGATAGGGGCGATGTTAGAATCCCCCATAATGATAAGAGGCTTCCTAATGGCCAGAGCCCACAGGGAGGCTTTCCCGTTAGGATAGGGGGGTACCAATGGTTTGGTGGGGGGGGTCCTGGGTTGATCTACATTTGATGGTCTAGAACAAAAGGAAGGAGGTGGAGAGGGGGGAGGGGGGGGGGGAGAGGCTGGGGTCAGTGGGGACCATTGGACTATGTCAGGTGAGCTAGGGATCAATACACGTTGGGTAATGGTTCTGCCGGGGGCGTGGTCGAGGGCAGGAATCCTGATATGGGTGAGTTACTATAAATGGGTTGGTGAGGACTGAGGTCCGCTGTGGTGGGTGGTGTTGGTGGAGGACCAGCAGTGGGTGTAGTCTAGTTGATATCTAGTGGTCTAGTGGACACTATTAACGCATTCATTAACTCGCATGCAACACGTTCCCTACTGATTCTAAAATGTTAAGCTTGCTTGTAGTTCTACCAGGAGGACTTCAAATCACGCGCGGCTGGCCGCCAATCACCATCACCAGCTACCAATCACCTGCCTACACCTGCTCTATAAAGAGTAGTCTAACATATGTCTTTTGCTGCTCAGTCTTCGTTCGACGCATATTGCTGCTTTACTGTGCTTCTGATTATCCGTCGCTTAGTTGCTACGTCGGTTAATACACACCAAGAGGTTATAACTTCGGATTCGTGCTGGTCGGCCTACTACTTCTGGTCCCGGCAAGCGATGCGCAGAAAGCCGTTTTTTTCGGTCCCCGGTATCCTCAACAACACCACCAACAAGTTCCCAACACGGACATCCGCCTGGTTCTACAAACCCTCGCCGAGTTGGTGCAAAGCATTGGCGCCAGGATGGACGCCGTCGAAACGCCAATGCGGAACTCCCGGACGGGTCCAGGCCCCCAACCCGCTGTCGTCGGTCGCCACGGCGCCTTTCTACTTCCAGCAACCATCAGGCTCGGCTTGCTCCGCCTTCACAGGCTACGCACCTGGCACGTGCCCACTGCTACCATGGCTACTGCAGTCCCCGCGTTTAGCCCCCGCAGCGTATTTTCTCTCACAGCTCTACAGTCCAGCTTCAGGTTGCGGCTCCTCGGTTGGGTTAGGGGGTTTATTCCAAGGGCAATGGTTTGCTGAGGGATGGCAGTCGAAGCTGGTAAGTTCGCCCTCGGTGTCCGAGTCGTCTGCGCGTTCGAGCTTTACGCTATCGTAGCAGCTAGCGTTCTGTGGGGCAAAGCATGGCGGCGTTAACGTATACCATGTTTTGCGATAACAAAGCAGCGTCAAAACGGCTGGGAAGGTGGTCTTCCACAGCATACGGATTTTACATCCGGTTGAATTCGTAGAGTTCGTTGCACACGTCGGGTGGTACACACAGAACTCTACGTCCGCAATCAAAGGTTCAGAATTATCTTTATACCGTGCAACTGTTCGGTTAACTCCTTGTGTCTGAGGTTTTTCCCTTCACTTTAATATGAATGAAGTTGATGGGTTTTAGGCACTGTGGTAACTGTATTATTATTAAAAGGGTTTTATTGACGAAGAGCTTTAGATGGTTCAGCTGCTGCTCACTACTCTCACGTTCCTCTGCTCGCAATGCGATTCACATATCGTTCAATTTATTCAAAAGATCCAAAGACAAAGAACGGGTACATTATGGTATCATTTTATATTATTATTTATAGTCTTATTGTAATAGTTTCAGTCGCGTTTGGTATTTAATTTTTCATTTGCTCGTTTAGCTACGTATGACAGTTAACAATGTTGGTGTAGGCCTATTACAATTATTTACGCGTGTAGGCCACTCCAACGCACTCGATATCTCAAAAAGATTAGTGTGCTCTCTCAGAGCTGGGAGATTTCATCCTTATTTTAACATATTACTCGAGACGGTGTTTTCTCACAGTTCTACGGGTTCATGCGTTCCCGGGTTCATGCGTTCATGCGTACACGTCTCTTACCTCAGACTTTTTCCCCTACACGGGGTATTTAATTTTTCATTTGCTTGTTTAGCCATGTATGTCAATTAACAATTTTGGTGTATTACAATTATTTATGTGTGTTGGCCACTCCAACTCACTCGATATTTGAATAGATTAGTGTGCTCTTTCTGGAGTTTTCATCCTTATTTAACATATTACTCGAGTCAGTGTTTCTCACAGCGTTCTACGGGTTCATGTGTTCTACGGGTCATGTGTTCTACGGGTTCTTGTGTTCTACGGGTTCATGTGTTCTACGGGTTCATGTGTTCTACGGGTTCATGTGTTCTACGGGTTCATGCGTTTCTACGGGTTCATGCGTTTTTACGGGTTTATGCGTTCTCGGGTTATGCGTTCTTGGTTTATGCGCAAATGCGGACATGTCTCCTACTCAGACTTTTTCCCCTACACGGGGCCTAACTTCGCTGATGTCACCTTCTCTGCAAGGCATTTTTCATCTAAAAGCTGAACAAGGGTTGCCGGTCGTGTCTATCAAACGGCTGGGAAGGCGGTCTTCCACAGCTTACGAATCCTACATCCGGTCGAATTCATGGTTCTTCCCTTCAAGCGCCACGATGCTCTAACGTCGGTTAAGGCAGGTTTATCACGTTTGCTACTACAGCTGTTTTTGGCGGCCTGTTTCCATTCTAGTCTTAGTCTTTGTGTCAAGGTGTCACTTTTGTTTTATTAGTTTAGACACGTTCATACTCTTTCTTGTGATATGTGATAAGTATTTTAAGAAGCTGCATTCTCCTCACATAGCCACAAGGGGAGCAAAACCTTATTGAAGGCTGCTCCACTATAGAAGGAGCCGAAGCCTTTACGTCACCCGGCCAACGCCCACTAGGCCACGCCCACTTGACGTCCTCCTCTAGCGGTGGTTTCGAACTCGAGAGGCCAGAGATCAATAGGTAGACGGCAGAGAGCCACCCCGGGCCTATGCCCGGGGGCTTGAAGTAGATCACGGTATTTTCCTCTCTCACGCGTTAGATACAATTCCCTCCGTTAAGCTTCAGTTACCATACCGAAACACGCCGACTTTATAATAAATGAAGTCAGTTAAAAGCATCCCGGGATTGGACAACTTTCTTCAAGAATATGCAACATATTGAAATTCCGTTTAGGTATCATCAAAGATACAAGTGCGTAGATTTGTTAAATAAGGTAAACGGTCGAAAATTGATGTTATGTCTTAAACAGTTGAAGTTCCGTTAGGACAAAAACGTTATTACAGTTTATCGCCTAGTTTAGGTCAACGGAAATGAAGACATTTTAGCAGTCTTATTTTGTAAAAACACTTTCAGTCTCGTTCGTATTCGCCAACAACATTGCACTACGCATTTAATTATAGTATTGTCATATGACCAGCATTGTTTTCCTCACGCGATAAAGGTTTGTTGATGACGACATTTAGTCATAACTTTCGGTGTCAAAAGCAACACTATTTGCAACTACTGGTGGTGGTGGTTATCAGGTACTAAATTCATAAAGCAAAATTCGGTTTCATAACTCAGGTTAACCTGCAGCAACCCCGGCGAGTGTGACCACGTCGGTGGATCATCTAGAAAAACTCTTGAGTTCGCTGTCACGTCAGTGGCGTACATAGGAAAATAAAACTCAAGGTTGCAGCGGCAACCCCGGTGAGTGCGTTGACCACGTCGGTGGTAACAACTCGGGCACTCGTGAGTATGACCACGTCGGTGGCACGTTATCTATACTCATGGTTTGACTGCAGTAACCCCGGTGAGTGCGTTGCTCACGTCGGTGGGAAAAACTCAAGCACTCGTGAGTTCGTTGCGCACGTCGGTGCGGTACAACGCAGAACTCTACGTTCGTTGCAGCAACCCCGGTGAGTGCGTTGCCCACGTCGGTGGGAATAACTCAAGCACTCGTGAGTTCGTTGCGCACGTCGGTGCGGTACAACACAGAACTCCACGTTTGCTGCAGCAACCCCGGTAGTGCGTTGACCACGTCGGTGGGCACAACTCGGGCACATGCACCTTTAATTACCACGTCGGTGGCATAATATCAAACACTCAAGTGCAGGGCACTCGGAGTTCATTGAACACGTCGGTGTTTAACACGGAAGTACACAATATTTGCTGCAGCAAACACCGGTGAGTGCGTGACCACGTCGGTGGCACAGCAAGGGCACTCGTGAGTTCATTGATCACGTCGGTGTTCAACATGGAAGTTCACAATATTTGCTGCAGCAACACCGGTGAGTGCGTGACCACGTCGGTGGCACATCAAGGGCACTCGTGAGTTCGTTGACCACATCGGTGGTTCAACGCGAAAGCACTCGGGTCACGCAGCGACCCCGGAGAGTGAATCGACCACGGCAGTTGGTACAGCACGAAAGCACTCGTGGCTCGCTGCGTAACAGCTGCAGAGTGCTCTAATATTAATTGATCTCGCTGAGGTATTTTAAGTCAACTGCTTTTACGTGATTCATCGATCTCGCTGACGGTTTTAAGCTTATCGTTTTACGGTATGTATGATTGACTCTTAATATGTCGTATATTGGGTATGCCTTTTATCTTCCAGAAGCAGTATAGATCCTTGTCCACTTCTTCTACGCGGTATGTATGGTCTCATTACCCCCTTTCGCTATTCTATTTTTGGGGTCGGCTCCGCCCCTGCCAGTCCCGGCAGGACATGCCGAGTTATCACCTATTTCCGGCGTAGGCCTACGTCCTCTCTTTTGGGGAAGGCTCCGCCCCTGCTAGTCCTGGCAGGATACGCCGAGTCCGCACGTCACCCTGGATCAGTGACGGGGCTCATGCCAAAGATTTACCATGCGAAATATTCCCATGTCGTTTATTTAATAAATCCTGTTCATACTTATCAGTGATCGAGTCTTTATGGGAGAAATGTTAAGCTTGCTGGTAGTTCTACCAGGAGGACTCAAATCACGCGCGGCTGGCCACCAATCACCAGCTACCAATCACCTGCCTACACCTGCTCTATAAAGAGTAGTCTAACATATGTCTTTGCTGCTCAGGTCTTCGTTCGACGCACCTCCATCCACCCCACCACCACCAGGTCGGCCTCAGTCTACTTGTCCAGGGGAAGGCTCCGCCCCTGCTAGTCCTGGCAGGATACGCCGAGTCTGCACGTCACCCTGGATCAGTGACGTGGCTCATGCCAAGATTTACCATGCAAAATATTCCCATGTCGTTATTTAAATAAATCCTGTTCATACTTATCAGTGATCGAGTCTTTATGGGAGAATTGCCAGGACTGCTGTGATTGCAGAGCTGTTCCTCACCTTCCCGGATCGTTTCAAAGAGCTCAATAGAGAGCACGATGATAAGATAGCCGACTTCGCAGAGCGCTGCAGGAATGCTATTACAAAGGATATGGCAGAGGTCATAACTGAAAACAAAAAAAGGGCAAGCTCCTCCCGATAATGTACAAATATACTTAATGGTTTGGGTTTTAGGTTCAAAGGGGCATGGGTTCTAGGTTCAAAGGGGCATGAGCAAGACTGAAAGTTTGTTCAAATCAGTGAATATCTCCTCACAATCCCCTCAACAAAACATCTGGTGTTTATGGTTTTTTATCTATTTTGAGCAGCCGTTTAAAATATTATTTATTTTAATGTAACTGTTTTGTTCCCATACTTGTTCATTTAAGGACGGGAAAGTGCTTTTTTTTTTTAAGTGGTTCTTATTTCATTTTGGCCACAACTGTATACATTTTTTGTTTTGTGTCTTAATGTAAATAAAAGACTGTCTTGACTTATATTGCTTTTGTTTAGGTATTTCCTCATGTAATACCCAAATGCTTCATGTTACATTTATGAAGCTCTGACTACTGCACACTGTGTGTGTAATTAAGTGTAATAACATTTACTGAAAAGTCCAAATTGTTTCACTTTGAGGTAAAGGGAATAATTCATGACAGTATAATAAAGGTCTCATGACAATCAATGTCAAAATTAGCCAGTGTAGTAACTTTTAATGACATATTATTGAAATGTCCAAATTGTTTCACTTTACTTGAGGACAACAGAATCATTCATGAGCCTGTTGTAAAGGCATTAGACAGTGTAATGACGCTTCATGACATATTATTGAAATGTCCAAATTGTTTCACTTTACTTGAGGCCAACAGAATCATTCATGAGCCTGTTGTAAAGGCATTAGACAGTGTAATAACGCTTCATGACGTGTTATTGAACTGTCCAAATTGTTTCACTACTTGAGGCAAACAGAATCATTCATGACAGTACAATGAAGGTCTCATGACAGTCAATGTCAAAACATTCCGCATATGACAGTTTAATGTAATCTTGCATGAATCGAAATAGTTTCTTTACATTTCATTATGAAGCCTATGACATGTTTATGACAGGTCATGTTATTGGTTAATGTCAAGTCGACATAACCAAGACATCGACAAGATGTCCTTGGGTGACCTTGGGTGTTTTGAAAGGCGCCTCTAAATTAAATGTATTATTATTATTATTAAGATATTTTGTCTTCGTTAATGTCAGGTTGTCATAACAAAGACATCGACAAGTTATTTTGTCTCAGCTTATGTCAGGTTGTCATAACAAAGACATCGACAAGTTATTTTGTCTCAGCTTATGTCAGGTTGTCATAACAAAGACAATCGACAAGTTATTTTGTCTCAGCTTATGTCAGGTTGTCATAACAAAGACATCTCATACAATGTCAATGTTGCATTAAACGTGACATAATTGACCGAATGACACTTTATGACAGTCATAACTATTCATAATGTTCATGACAGGTGTCATGTCATGGTTATGACAGTGTAATGACAGTCTTATGACAGTCTTATGTATACACCTTCAAATAAAGTGTTACCAAAGTTTCACCAGACCTGCCTTCGCATGAAAAGGGTCCCAAAACAGTGGGTATGTCCCATCTGCCGAAAAGTGATCAATGCCCAAAGAAGAAAACCTTAGTGAGGAGACTGTGAAATGAGTTGTTTGTAGTAGCTGATACTGTACTGTTATTTATGAATAAACAGTTGTTAAACCAATATTGTTCTCTTCCCCATAATTTGTATTAGATATCTGTAGCAATCAGGGATATGAAACATGGGTGGGTCATTCATATAAAACACACCAGAACAAATATCTGTTTGGGTGGAACTCAAGTTAGAATGGGTGGATGTGCAGCTTGATCTGCAAAGAGAAACGATGTGATCGCATCAGAATAGCGAGTGATTAAAAATAATGTCACGACAAGCAAGCAAGAAGTGTGAGTCACAAAGGTTTATTTGCTGGTTGAGCACATCTGTAGCCAGTCACATCAGTTCAATTTACTGTACATCCCCATCACTGGAAGGACACCACAGATTCAGACACATTTGTAAGTGCACAACACACGCTCACCATCTTGTCAAGGTAGGCCACATCATTTTCCCTGTCTATGTCCGTGAAACATATGGGGACAGTGCTTTGCAAGACTGTGTACTTTTGACGGAGAACTCCTATCACTCTTTCAATATGTATCCTAAGAGAGGCTAGACGTCTGGTGTTCTCCAAGTCAGCAGGATCTAACTGCTTCTATCCACGAGTAAATGCTGGAATTTTTAATTCAGCTTGGCATCTCTCAATGGACTCTTTAACCAGACAACCTCTGTCCGCTAAAACTACGTCCCCTGGGAGCAAATGAGATAAAAAGTGACTTTGTTCTGTGATAAACGTATCACTTGTGCGACCTCCCCATCCAGCGGAAATGAAACAAATGGAACCTCGAGGGCAAATTGCAATTAAATATTTCATTGTGTGGTGTGATTTGTATGATGAGTAACACTGAGCACTGGCTAGCAATCTACTGGGTTTCTCTAGAAATATTTCAAAACAATCTATAATGCAAACTGTCTTTTCAAAGCTACGGTTTCGAAATGCATATGGAAGAGATTTTCTTAAGTATTCTCTGTCAGGCCACAACACCAGACTTGGCACCAGTCTACAATGCATCACACTAATGCAGTGTTTGAAGAGCTTTGAAACAGTGGTTGAGTCAATGTCAAAATAAAAAGCCAAAAACTCAAAGGACAAGTTCATTCTAAGCTTAATTAAAGTTAACATGTACTGCTGAAAACATGTTAAACTAGATTTAAGTTGGAGAAAAGGAGCCACAATATGAAAAATTGTCATGAGAATGGAGAATGCTGATAAACCAGTGAGAGTATGAACCCTTTTATCATCGTTATGCAAGCTCATCTCATTCAGTGTAGTCCTATTCATTTTTTTCCTTCAACAACATATTTTCAGTCCTCAGAGCTTGGCATTCTTGCTCAAGAGATTGGACGCGTTTACCACAGGTTTCAGTGGTGCATGGTGGGGTTGCTGGATCCTCCTCATGGAGAACAGGCTGGACATCGTTTCCAGGTTCTTCATGGGTAGATTCCTTCAAAGGCTCTGTGGTGGGACTTTGCTCTGCAGTAGGATCCTTGTTGCAGTCTTGGGGACAATCTGTTGATGCTCTGGTGAAAACAAAAGTAGTATAAACTGTCACTACTGATGACAGTTTGTCATTCTTTTGTCAGTCACTCTCTGTTTTCTGCAGTATACTAGCTTTCGTTAGTAAGAAAGTAAGTAAATTGTATTTGTATAGCACATTTACATCCAAAAGTGCTTTATAGTCGGTATATGATAAATAAACAATGTAATAAAATAAATGAATAGAAAGACAATGACAGGGATATTGACAATGACAGTGACAATCACATGCATAGTCAGTGGCTGCCAAATGCAAGTCGGTATAGGTGTGTGATGATTTCAGCCCAGTCACAGATGTTATGTTTTTTAGCTCATTGGGTGTTATTAAACCTACAATGAATTGTACAAAAACAAATTGGTTTATAATTTTCCCAAGTCCATGGAAGTGGGGTTGACCAGGTTAAGGAACTTAAATATTCACCTGGGAGGGATGGCTTTCGCAGATAGCTTTGTCTGCTCCATCTTCTGTAGCTTTGCTCTCTGTCGTCTGTTGAAAACCTCCAGTCTCATTTTTCTTTTCCTCTTCTCTGGAGATGGAACGTAGTTGAAAAGAGATGGAACAAAGTCCGGACTCAAGGGATTATCACTCTTTCTCCCTACAAAATAAATAGAAACATTTCAGCGTCGAACTTGGGTTTGTTTACTACTACGTTAGCACTTGCTAGCTTAGCAGCATAAAAAACAGGACATTGTCAGCCCCACGAATTGCATGCTATAAATCAACTAGCTGTGTGTGTGTGTGTGTGTGTGTGTGTGTGTGTGTGTGTGTGTGTGTGTGTGTGTGTGTGTGTGTGTGTGTGTGTGTGTGTGTGTGTGTGTGTGTGTGTGTGTGTGTGTGTGTGTGTGTGTGTGTGTGTGTGTGTGTGTGTGTGTGTGTGTGTGTGTGTGTGTGTGTGTGTGTGTGTGTGTGTGTGGGTACTTACAGGGGGGCCGGGAAGTCCAGGTTGGCCTTTCATTCCCATCATTCCCTGGAGATAGAGGAAAGAAATCAAAGGTCAAACTACAGCAATGTCCAACACCAGTGGCTGTGCATGTTGTGGGCTGTGAGTAAGATATGCCGCTGAGGACAGAATGCTATACAACAGAAAGGGTTTTGTGTTATAAAACCACACTTACAGTAGTCCAGAAATGTGTGGAAGTATTTCTTTGACGATGAGTCCATTGACTGGACTGAAAGCTAAGGTGAGAATGCATGCCATAAAGTGGCATAAATCCCAGAACTCCATGGGAATAATCCATGGATTGGGAATGACAGTGAACACTGTAGCGGAAACCTATTTGACAGGTGTGCTCTGACATGGAAAGGTCTTCAGACTTCGATGGGTTCTTATTGGTAGTTCTGTGTGGTGATGTGTATGTGTGAATACATAGTGTTATTGTTGGAGAGTTACCACAAAACTGCAGGTGTGTGTGTCTCAGAGTTTGTGCATGTGTGCGTGCGTGCGCGCGCGTGCGTGCGCGTGTGTGCGCGTGTGCGTGCGTGCGTGCGTGCGTGCGTGCGTGCGTGCGTGCGTGCGTGCGCGCGCGCGTGCGTGTGTGTGTGTGTGTTCACCATGGGGCCGGGACCAATATCAGCGCCTTTGTTGTGATCATACTGAGCAGCAAAGTTCTGTTGGAGTGAAAAATAAAAACCAGAATAAGAGACAAAATATACATATAAAAATTCATACAATACAATATACTTATTTTCTAAATCATAGGTTATTGTCTGTTCCATTGCTATAATTGTGCCAGAATTTGGGTCAGGTGAGTTTAAGGGCTTGATCGTTTATCAAACAGATGAACAGCAAATCAGCATCTTCCTGTAGCTTCTATACCTTACGGTTACAATAGGATATACCAGCCGGTTAACCTTATTTACTGAGAGGCCTTCATCAACATTCAGTTCCCCCACCTAGGAACACTTTAGAACCAACATCCATCTTCAGTTCCCCCACCCAGCAGCACTTTAGAACCAACATCCACCTTCAGTCCCCCACACAGTCACATTTTAGAACCAACATCCACCTTCAGTCCCCCCACCCAGCAGTTGACCAAGTCGGCCCCTATAGGATACTTACTCTGCCGAGGCCAGGGGGTCCTGGGGGCCCAGCAGGGCCGGGGTTGCCAGGTCTGCCGTCCCTCCCGTCAGGGCCCTGGGGTCCCTGTGGAGGAAGGCCTTGGGTTAGTCTCCGTTGATTACCACTGATTGACACACAGCCACCGTGTCTGCTGGGACGCTGCCAGAGTCCCAGCTCTGTTCGGCTGTGGAGCTCGGTTTGGTCTCAACCAGTGTTAATTTCGTTAACGAAAAATATGACGAAAAATGTTCGTCAACGACCTTTTTTCCGTGACTAAGACGAGACGTTGACGAGCTAAAAATAGATCTGTGATAATAAAAACGATGACGAAATGTCATTTTGTTTTCGTTGACGAGACGAGACAGGACGAAAATGTTATTGGTGTGCTATTTGGACATTCAAAATGCACGATATTTTCCAATCAGTACACTCCCGTAAGGTTCTTATGCAACTGTTCACTCCTCCAGTAAATAGGACGGACCTTAGCTACGACTTGGCAACGGGAGGTATGGTCCACTCAGCTATGAGCTAACGTTATGCATTGTACATGATTCGAAATTCTTCCCAGCTTTTATTCCACATATACTAGGGTCTATAGCATATAACCGCGTTGTCTGATTACAGTTTAATTCATTTTTCACAATTTACCGGCTCTTGTTTTGAAGAAAATCACCGCGCCATTCGTTTCAATGGGAATCGCCACGGTCTATACTCTGACTTCAACATAAGGTGGACTTTGAAATTCGTCCCAGCCTTTATACCCAAGATACTATCGGGTTTATAGCATATAACCGCGTTTTCTGATTACAGTTTAATGCATTGTTCACAATTTACCAGCTATCGTTTTGAAGGCTGAACAGACAAGAGTAGTAAAGTGTGACGTCACGTTTCGAGAGCAACAGATTTTCGGTTCTACACAAACCAAATTAACAAGGGGAAATCCTATGGCACACAAACCTTTTATAGAAAAGGAACAATCTTTTTGCGAATTGATTTGTGAGTTTGCTTTACCAATGATGTAAGTAATATTGAGAATAGATTGTCTTCGTATTAAAAAAAAAACTAAACTAAACTAACGTTGACAAACTTTTCCTTTTAATACCCCAGGGGAATACATGAACGCCTCGACATTTTTCGATTGGTAGTGATTTTCACCTCTTGAAATTGATTTATTTTAATTTTGAAAGAAACAACACATGGAAGCAATGGAGAACACCATCTCTCGTTCGGTTGTTTAGAACTGAAAATCCGGTTGCCAGGACAACGTAAAGTTTTCACTTTAGTACTCTATTTGAGTGGAACAACTTAGCAGGTGTCCATATAGCCTAGTTTAAAAAGAGAAAACATTTTGACTAAAAGTAATGACTAAAAGTTGACTAAAATGTAAGGAATTTTCGTCGACTAAAACTAGACTAAAACTACAAAGGAAAACAATGACTAAAATGTGACTAAATATACTAAGCATTTTCGTCAAAAGACTAAGACTAAGACTAAATCTAAAATAGCTGACAAAATTAACACTGGTCTCAACTTGAATAAAAGCGTCATGTCCTTTTACTAAATTGTTTTATTATTGTTAATAAAGTTTAGAAAAGATAAATATGAATTTGTTCTGGATATGTGAGCCAAAGTCAGAAAAAAATAATATACAACAAATATTTGTAGTTCAGGTTATTTTCAGCCGTCGTGCAGCAGAGATTGGTCCATTATTATTTGTTATATTATCACGGCGGAGGGCTTTAGGCTGTGCCTGATGTAAACAAAGGGGTGTGGCCTATTCAAGTTGAAAGGTCAATCGGCGTCATCATATATCAACCCGATAAACTTCATGAAAGTTTCTATCCAGCAAACATGGCATTGTCATGCATCTTGTCATAATTAATGAGTTTGATAGTGGCTTACCCTTTCACCTCTTGGTCCTTTCGGGCCCTGAGGAATATAAGTAAACAATTGATGAGTCAGAGGCAGACATTATTTAAACAGTGAGGCAAGTTCACGTAAAAAAAGGAAGGTAGACTTAAACTTAACATATCTAAAATCTAAAACCTAAAAGAAGCTCGGCTACAATCGCTGGGGGATGAATAGGTGCATGTGGACAAACTGTGCATGTGAACTGCACAGCCAAAGCACCATTCAGGTGGGAACATATTTCAGTCCTCTTCATTGAACCTGGCCTTTGGCTAGAGCTGATGCCTACAATGTCTGCCCTGAGCTATGCTACGCATTATCACATACACCACACTCAAAGGGCTAAATGACACATCCAACCAGGGTTTGATTGCTCACTTTGAATCTTCCCTGAGTAGAAATAGAAGCTAAATAAATAGTGTTATTTATTTCTTTGTGTCATTTAACTGTGCTGGCTGTATCATGCACTGTTCAGCATTGCTGTTCATCTATCTCATTGCACATCAACCCATTAACATGCAGGGGATTTATGATGCTGTACATGTCCATGCAGAAGCACAGCCTCATAAAGCTGCTCCCAGATCACTGTGCACACTGTAGTATTAAACTGATCCGAAACCACAATCAGGGGCGTATCAAGCTTTCCAAAAGTGGGGGTGTTCTGGAATAGGCGAAGAAATAATCATTCCAAATAGCGATGATCAATTATATGAACTTTTACATACATCTAGGCCTACAAAATGGAAGAAATGCGAGCAGATACACTGTGTGTGTGTGTGTGTGTGTGTGTGTGTGTGTGTGTGTGTGTGTGTGTGTGTGTGTGTGTGTGTGTGTTTGTTTGATACACGCACACACACACACACACACACACACACACACACACACACACACACACACACACACACACACACACACACACACACACACACACACACACACACACACACACACACACACACACACACACACACACACAGTGTGATAAAGCTGAAAGGAGCTTCAGCAGCCTCTGAAGGCTGAAAACATGGATGCGAAGTACAATGACACAAACATGTCTCAACAGTGTAACCGTGTGTTATGTTCAAAAGCACAAGCTGGATCTGTTGGACAGGAAAATGATTGCAGAACAATTAGTTTGTCATAATGAGCAGAGACAAAACACATTTGTAAAGCCACTTGAGGCTGTTGCATGAATGTTCAATAACTGTAGCTCTAATGACATTTGGCTAGAGCGTTTGTTACTTGTATGTAGTGATGTTATTATGTAGTGACACACAGAGTGCAGGCTGTCAAACCAGTGGTCAAGTTCAACTTCAAATGTTCTCCATTTCATGCTGAGACCTATCTATGATCTATGTATAATGTTGGGCTTATGTGTTTATGGTGTGGTCTTACTGATTATACAGTAGCCTAACTGAAAATAAAACGTGTCTGATCGAATGGAACGCACTTGCATGCTTCTAATGTTCTAAGAAAACAAGATGAACCCTTGACACACACTGTTGAGGACATTTCACGTTCAAGTGTGCTGAGAAAGCGAATCGCACAATTCTCCGGATTTTCGTGTATCACAGCATTCATTCACATTCATTAAACCAGTAGGCCTAAGTTGATTGCTGTGACACATACTTTGTGTATATTTTCAGTGATACACCTTGTAGATTGAAGTGCGTTTTCTCAAGGTTTGAAAATGACGAATCGCACGAGGATCTCTACTCTCCGTAAAGGCTACCTGTAGCCCTAGTCAAACCTGTGCATCCCAACCGCGGTAGCACTCGAAACAGATAGCCTATAGCTTGCAACTTGCAAGCACGTCAGTGTCTGCAGAGGGAGAGAAGTCAACTTACTTGTTTTCTCTTGAAAAAGCCGTCTATAGTCCCCTGTCTTTTTCTTTTAGTTTTCGGCATCATTGGCTATATTGCACGAAAAAATAAAACAGTTTTAAAACTAAAGTAGGCTTAGTTCCCGTCGGAAGAATGAATGGGATCTCATGCTAGGAGGTAACTAGCTCTTGAATAGAGAGCCATGAACCTTGCATCTATTAATGATTAATAATTAATCGCTTAATCGCTTTAATCGCTTAATATGCCTGAAAATGTTGCCTTCATTACAGGCAGTGAATGATGCTGATCTAAAACAGTGATTCAATTCTACCTTTTCATTGAAGGCGTCAAGTCAGTATGCAGCACGAACAGTTAGGCACAGCAATCTGTGAGAAACTGCTTGAATGACCGCGGTCACCGCGCTGAGCTCTCAGGCAGTCGGGTCTCGGGAGCACCGCTGCCAGCGCTTTCTGCAGGCTGCGCGAGCTGTTTAGTCTACGTAACGTCAATTGTAGCGCTGGGACTTACAGAGTGATAATTTGATACAGAGGGATGCAATCATAGCAACCATTTTAAATTGCATACAACAGGCGAACGTTTACTATTTTTTATTAGAAAAGCTGATTTTTGTGAGGATTTGACGAACAAAAGTGGAGGGGATGGAATGGCCTTCCAATAGAAGTGAGGGGGATGCATCGTACTCATCCCCCGCGTCTGATACGCGCCTGACCACAATTATAGCCTATTAAATAATGACGCTAAGCTGCCAAGCTTTGTATTCTGTAACTTACCTGATATGAAGTGATCGCTGCACAAGCGGAATCCAACAGCCGGGGGGTCCCATTTTTCAGTCTTTTTTTGCTTGCTCCTGGCTCTTTTAATGGCGCTGATCCACTTAGCTCGCCTCTCCGCATCTTTAGGAATGCGGTAGAACGACGTACATTTATTTTTGCCTCGTTTATTTGTGCAACCTGGTGCACAACAGTTATCGACCATGTCTGCTCCACCACAAGAGCGCCAGTCTGCCGAATACTGCCAAAATGGTGGTGCCCACGTTTTCCCCGCCCCAACAACGTCAACACCCGGAACTCTATTGCAGCCATTGCAGCCAATGAGCTCGAGTTGAAAAAGAAAATAGCTTACAGCACGTGGTTTCACTCAGGTAAATTGTATCCCCTTCACCGTTTGCTAGTTGATAATTAGACCTTTTTTTTAAGGTTTGTATTAAGCTGTTTCGATTTTGTAGAAAGAGAAAAGATTTCGACCGTGTCATAACACGGTCGTTGTGTATAAAGGGAAGACGTAGAGGTTACGTTTTTAGCTGCTGGGTAGACTTCAGTCAACCTATCGCCGTTTTGTCTGCGAGCAACCATATTACTCGTGGGTGGTCTCCTTTTAATCGTGGTAATCTAAGCTTTCCAACGGTGTATGGCATGACTATATGTACCCAGGGTTCGTTGAAATAATAAGCTGATTAATGTGTGTTTTGTAACGATAGCTAGGCGCGGCTAACGACACTGTTTACAATGAGTAAGGGCATACGTCGCATACCTGCAAACTTGTTGCTTTTCGGCGACAATCAACGTTTTCTTGGACAATTTGATGTGGATATGTGTTAATATGGGTAAATGTGACTGTTTAGACAACCGCTGATGCGAGAGTAAGTGTAACATAAAGCAATTTGGCGACCGTGTTAATCTCTTGTTGCATGGGATGCGCTGCATACCTGGAAACAGTAGCTGATTTCTAACAACATAGATAACAATCTGGCGAGCGTGTTGTCCACCTAGGCTAATACACCAACAGCACATTTCTGTATAATAAAGGGCTACATATTGTCAATCTAAATGATCTGCTTGTTGTACTCATTTATTCATGTTTTACTGTACCAGATGGAACATGGAGGAGCCTACACATCAGTGCACCGTGTGCGACAAGACATTCAGTGAAAAGTCCAACCTGGTGAGTCATCTGAAGATCCATGCCATCGCCAGGGAGACCTTTACCTGTGATGTCTGCGGAAAGAGCTTGGCCACTAAACCATCGCTGGTCAGCCATCAACAGCTACACCAGTACCCCAACATAATTTTGTACCGGCAAGGAGAGGCCAGGCTGTACTGTACAGAGGCAGCAAGGTCTGTGGCAGAGGCCCGCAGCAGCACTGTTGTTGACCCTAAATGGCTGGATCTCAAGACAGCAGAGGCGGCTGCCAAGAGGTCGGGGGCTGAGCTGTGGAAAGGTCAGCTGGTCCTCACGTTCGGGTAGTACGCCGGTCAGACCTTCAGGTGGCTTGTGGAGAATGATGTCGGCTGGCTGGTGTGGCTGCTGTTCCAGTACTGCCAGCAGGGAGAGCAGAACGAGCTGCTGAATTGGCAGAAGGAGCGACTGCTCCTTCGGCCACAAGGTGACTCCTCACCTGAAAGTGCTGTCGGACGCACCGTTCCCGGAGGCTCCTGCGCTGCCAACATCCCTCCCTCCGCCAGACCGGCCTCAGGTCCAGTACCGGCTCATCCATCACGAGGCTGGAAAGAGACGTGGTGAGAAGCGGAGGTAAGTTGTCATAAGCACTTTGTTTCACCTGTTGGCTGTGGAAAGCAAATAGCACACACGTCATATCAATACTGATCACATGTGTATTTTATGTTTCCAGATTATTTGTTGCTGAGCCACAGCCTGTGACTCCCGCGAACCGACCCGTTCAGCCCACTGGGTTGTCGTCCTCCACCCGGCCGAAGCCTGCTGCGCTCACCCCCATTCTGCCGAGGCCTTCTGCGCCCACCCACCTCCAGCCGAGGCCACCCGCTGCGTTGACCTACGGCCCACCCCCTGTGTCGGCAGCACCCATACTGCTGGTCCTCCCCGCACAGCCACAGGCCCCCTCCGTCCTGTTTCGTGGGACATCCTGCAGCCAGAGCTTTGTCCCTCCTGCACCAACAGTGAAGGCATTCATGCCTAACAAGTCCTCAAGGCCATGTGGGGCTTGCCACATGCCAAACTGTGGTGGACAGTGGAAGAGGTACAACCCTTTCAAGGACAAAGTGGCTGGAAGCATGCAGAAAATGTTTTCCTACTGTCCATCCACTAGGAAGTCCACTACCCCTGGCTTCGACAATGTGGTGTATGACAACTTTGAACTCTTTAAGAGTGTCGTGGATGCAGAGTTGGAAAGGAGGACTGTGTGTGTGTGTGTGAATAACTTACCTCTGTGATGCCACTGTTGCCAGCCATATACAAATATCATCAGCATTTACAGTTTCATTGAACATCCTGACGATTACGGTTTTAATGGAATCGTCATTTAGTCTCTCCACTTCAAATGCTGAGAACTGGTCTTTTACCGTGTCGTAGCGTGTCCAAAATTCTTTGAGGGTTGTTGCGGCTGCGAAGCTAACATCGAATCCTTTGTTAAAGGGCAGAGTAAGAATACAATTCAAGTCGTTTCCGGTAAACTTCAGGATTCCTTGGATGTGCTTCCTTGAAAAATCAAGCCGGGACATCTGAATTAAAATTCCATTGATTGACTTAAATTTAAAACGTACACTGTGGTGCCTCCTCATGCCGGAGGGGTTAACCGACATGATGGAGACACCACACTCTTAAAAATTCAAGATGTTAAAAGCAATAAAACAGTGAGTAAACAAGGTAATACAGGCAACAATAAAATGCACTTTACCGTTTAAACAAACCGCACAATGGTCTTCTTGGTAAAGGGTATCAGCAACTGGTATTTGACCCCAACTTACCAAAAAGATGGTGCAATATCCTCCTAACCTGCTATATAATTGCCACTAAATAGGCAATATATAGACAGACAACGGAGGGGATCACTGTCTTAGCCAAAAGGCCGAGAAGCGGGTCAATCTTTTTAACCTTAATCAGTTCCAATCTAACACAATCAGTTTACATACCCTTTAGTGGTTGTTCATGTTCAGATAATCTGTGTTTTTGTCATGCATGTTGTTTGTCTTTGTCAGCTTCATGTGTTTGTGATGTTTGTATGTATTTGTCTGCTTCAGTTTTAACAAAAGTTTGCTAAAGAAAACACAAAAAAACACAAAAGGGAGGAACAGCTTGAGCCTTTATTTGTTGATTGGTCACCTGAGTCTTTGGATAATCATGTTCATTATTGCACTTTAGCCTGTACAAGCCAATTGTTGAGTTGTATCTTAAGTACAAGTGTGTGTTCTTCAATTGTTGAGATTTTTGCATTATTATTAATGTTATTTATATGTGCCTTTCCTTTTGATGTGTGCATGTCTGTCAGCTCCATGTTTAATGAAAATGTTTGCAAATGGTAGTACATGTTTGTCTCTCGTCTCATGCTCTCGTGTTCTCGCCTGTAGATCTGTACCTTGTTGTGGTGGGCGAGCTTTTAATTAAACAGATCTTGTTTACTTGTGTTTTATATGCATTGCCTTTTCAATGAAACCCATTCGGGGTGAAAAATAAAAGTTGTAAAAGAATTTGAGTCTCTGTGTGCTTGGCTTTCACAAGGGGTGGGGTAGTGGAAAGAAAAAACACACCAAAGAAATTAGAAGTCCTTGTGTCTTCTCTCCCGCAACCAGAGGTGTGAATACACCCCCACTTTGCTGGCTGCACTCCCTGTGTGGTCAAAATAATGAGTTCTGTGAATGGCTCTGTCATCCAGACAAAGTGAGTGCACTGAATACATTCTTATTATTTTTCTTAATTCAGCCCAAAAATGTAACAATTAAACACTTTTCCACTTGATAATATGAATCTCATCAGCTACATCAACTCAAAGTATGAAAATAATAAACAAAACATTCAGCAGACTAGCGGATTTTGATAATCTAGGCCTTGCACATAATATTTCTGGAAATAAGGATCCATAATGAATGAATAATAAAATTCAAGTGGAAGCCCATCTTCCCCCGGCGACTTTCCCCCCTTAAAACTCGACAAAGATTTGTGAAGTTCCAAAAGGTTAAAATCACGGGTTAAAAATGCACTTTCACCTATCTTTAAATCTATGTTGCTTATGATGTTGTTTTTTGCTTCATTTTCTGTTTGTTTTTCGCTGTACAGATCTCTATAAAAACCTTCTATTTCCTCCATTATTTCTTTGTTACTATTGGTTTGTTCCCCATTTGTTTTTTTGAGTTTAAAAATACCCTCCCCACTGTTAATGATTTTCTTAAAAAAGTATCTAGTGCATTTTTCTCCTTCTTCCATGTGTCGTTCTTTGCTTCTGACTATAATTCCTTTGCTTGTGATTTCCGATAAAATCAACATTTGTTTTTTAAATAATCTAATTTCTTGGTTAAAATCAAAACCTTGTTGTGTTAATTTAAAATACCGTTGTAGTCTTTTCTGCAGCCCCACCATGCATCTATTTTCCTTGTTTTTTTTGTTTTTCCCTGCCTTTTTAAAAAAAGTCTGTGTCTTTCCCTTCACCATTTCCCACCAAAGTGCACGTGTTTCGTACAAGTCTTGGAGGGTCTGCCATTGACTGAATTGCTCCCTGTACTGGCTGGCCAAATCCTTATCTTCTAGCAGGGAGCAATTCAGTTTCCACAGACCACTACCTTTAGTCACACCTGAAGAGAGTGAAAGGGTGCAGGATAGCATAGCGTGATCTGAGAAGAAAACAGGGGTTAATCTAGCATCGGTTGGCGGGCAGTCTCTGGTAAAAATATAGTCAATGCGAGAGGCTCTGGAACCGTCACTACTGAACCAGGTGAAGCCCTCCTCTCTTGGATGCAAGGTTTTAAAACAGTCTTTTAGTTTAAAATCCCTGCATAATCCCTGCAATAAAACCGACGTCTTGTCCACTTTAAAATCATCCCCTGCCCCTCTCCTATCACTTCTATTTAAAATACAATTAAAATCTCCCCCTAAAACTAATGGCGTTCGGCCTAGCATGTGGGGCTGCAAGTTTTCTAAAAGGTCATGTCTGTCATTTTTGTTGTTAAAACCATAGATGTTTAAGAGATTAAAATCCCTTCCCATAAAAGTCAAGTGTGCTAAAAGTGCCCTTCCGTCTCTCACCACAGTGCTGCCCTTCACCAGAATTGAGGGGTTCTTGATTAAAATGGCCACGCCGTCATTTCTGTTCTCATTTGAACCGCTCCATAGAGATTTGTGTGGCCATTTCTCCTCCCATATCCTGTAGTTTTTTAAAAAGGGCAATGCACATTCTTGTAGTAAAAACACATCTGACTTAAAATTATTTAGAAAGGATAAAATCGTCTGAGCTCTAACTCTTGATTTCACACTTCTCACATTGAGTGTAGAAAAGGTGAGGATCATGAGTATGGTATTTAAAAGACAGTTATGCATTAAAATACTAAAAACGGTCTGGGGTTATTTCGTCCCCTTCATTCCCCTCCCAGACTCGAGCATGGTTTAGAACAGAGTCCTTTGGGGTTGACTGCAGCGCCATGTGTAAAAAGGAGAGAGTGTTGGGGGGGTGGTTCGGGAAGACTGTGCTCCCCGACAGATGAACTGTCTGAGGAGCCAGCTCTTCCCCTTTTCTCCGAGGCTCCGTCATTTTCCAAGGACATCTCCGATACTGCTCTCTTCCCATGCTGGGCTCCTGGGAGGGAGGCTTCACTGGACTCCACCCCAGACTCTTCCGACCGGCCGACTGTTTCGAGACTCCCGGTTTCGTCAGAGTCTGAAGTGGAGTCCATCTCTGCTCCACCGGCTGCCTGGGCCCCACCACCCTCTTTCACTTCACCACTAGGTGGGGCAACCTCAGGCCCCTCCCCCTCTCCCCCAATCAGAGTAATTTTTTGCAGCCTGGTGTCTTCAATTGTTTGTGCACCCCCGTCTGCCACTTTCCTTGCATTTTGTTTTACTTTGTTAGCAAAAGATTTCGGGCAATCTCTGAAGAGATGGTTTGAGTCTCCACAGAGGTTGCACTTCCTGCCATTGGTACATTCTTCAAAAGAGTGTCCAATTTCTCTACATTTGCCGCAAACAACCTTGGTACACGCTTCCGCCAGGTGCCCTTGCTCGCCACACTTGCGGCAGAGCTTGGGCTGTCCCTGGTAGTGAATGTAGCCCCTGTTCTCTCCAAGAGCCATCATGGATGGGAGATGTTTCAGGCCCTGGAAGCCATGTGGGTCCCGCCATTGTTGTATGGGGACCCTCCATGAACAGTTCCAGATGCCATCCTCATCTCTCACCTTGGTGGCCTGGGCCCTCACAGTGCAGTATCTTGCCAGCCATATACAAATATCATCAGCATTTACAGTTTCATTGAACATCCTGACGATTACGGTTTTAATGGAATCGTCATTTAGTCTCTCCACTTCAAATGCTGAGAACTGGTCTTTTACCGTGTCGTAGCGTGTCCAAAACTCTTTGAGGGCTGTTGCGGCTGCGAAGCTAACATCGAATCCTTTGTTAAAGGGCAGAGCAAGAATACAATTCAAATCGTTTGCGGTAAACTTCAGGATTCCTTGGATGTGCTTCCTTGAAAAATCAAGCCGGGACATCTGAACTAAAATTCCATTAATCGACTTAAATTTAAAACGTACACTGTGGTGCCTCCTCATGCCGGAAGGGTTAACCGACATGATGGAGACACCACACTCTTAAAAATTTAAGAGGTTAAAAGCAATAAAACAGTGAGTAAACAAAGTAATATAGGCAACAATAAAATCCACTTACCTTATCGTTTAAACGAACTGGACAATGGTCTTCTTGGTAAAGGGTATCAGCAACTGGTAATTGACCCCAACTTACCAAAAGGATGGTGCAATATCCTCCTAACCTGCTATATAATTGCCACTAAATAGGCAATATATAAACAGATAACGGAGGGGATCACTGTCTTAGCCAAAAGGCCGAGAAGCGATGCACACACATGCTCAGACCAAGAGGCTAGCTTCCCAGACACGTCGCTCCACTTGGCGGTTTAACAGACAACGACGAAACAAAAAAAAGACCAAGCAATCTGTGTGCGTGTTTGTGTGTCTGTGAAAGCTGGAGAAATAAACCGAGGTCGCTACATCTCTTTGCTGCTGCCTGCTGGCAGTCTCACTATTCCGTCTGCATGTTTCACAAATAGAGTTTGGAGCAGTGGAGGCTTATATGAGACTACAGGTGAAGCAGTGAGTGAACGAAATGTTGAATGTATTTTCTTTCTTTCTTTATTATTTATTATGTTACCTTTTTAAATTAGACCAGTACGTGAGTGCACTGAATTTCGTTGTACTTCTGTCCAATGACAAATAAATATATATCTATAACACCCGGAACTCTATTGCAGCTGACACGTTAAAATTGTACCGGGGGCGAAAATTGTACCGGCCTACGTCATCGTTTGTTTACATCCTGACAACCTGACAACCTGCCCTGCAACAGACGACGCGATGCAGAAAACATGTTTCCAAACGACGAAATAACATAATACAGATAGCGGATCGCTATCTGAATTATTATATATAGCGATAACACTTGTTTTTACTTTATATTTGTATTGTATTTAATTGTTTAATCGAAACAATAAAGAAAATTGACCGCGAAACTGGCGATCGCGTCAAATGACGCGTCAAATCACGTAGGAAGGTTCTTGAACATTCTAGACTATGAAACCTGCTTAAAACACTCAGCTAAATTCGATTAAACAATTCAATACAATGCAAATATAAAGTAAAAACAAGTGTTTTCTAGCGATCCGTTATCTGTATTATGTTTCAAGAACCCTCCTACGTCATTTGACGCGATCGCCCGTTTCGCGGGCAAAACATTTGTCATTTGACGCGATCGCCCGTTTCGCGGGCAATTTTTTTTATTGTTTCGATTAAACAATTAAATACAATACAAATATAAAGTAAAAACAAGTGTTATCGCTATCATAATACAGATAGCGATCCGCTATCTGTATTATGTTATTTCGTCGTTTGGAAACATGTTTTCTGCATCTCGTCGTCTGTTGCCGGGCAGGTTGTCAGGATGTAAACAAACGATGACGTAGGCCGGTACAACTTTCGCCCCCGGTACAATTTTAACGTGACACAGCCAATGAGCTCGAGTTGAAAAAGAAAATAGCTTACAGCACGTGGTATTCCCCGGTGAAGCAGTCAACGGAGGATTCACTCAGGTAAATTTTATCCCCTGCATCGTTTGCTAGTTAATAATTAGACATTTTTTTTTACGGTTTGTATTAAGCTGTTTCGATTTTGTAGAAAGAGAAAAGATTTCGACCGTGTCATAACGTGGTCGTTGTGTATAAAGGGAAGACGTAGAGGTTACGTTTTTAGCTGCTGGGTAGACTTTAGTCAACCTATCGCCGTTTTGTCGGTGAGCAACCATATTACCCGTGGGAAGTCTCGTTTTAATCGTGGCAATCTAAGCTTTCCAACGGTGTATGGCATTACTATATTCACCCAAGGGTTGTTGAAATAATAAGCTGATTAATGTGTGTTTTGTGACGATAGCTAGGCGCGGCTAACGACACTGTTTACAATAGTAAGGGCTACGTCGCATACCTGCAAACTTGTTGCTTTTCGGCGACAATCAACGTTTTCTTGGTCAATTTGATGTGGATATGTGTTAATATGGGTAAATGTGACTGTTGAGACAACAGCTGATGCGAGAGTAATTGTAACATGAAGCAATTTGGCGACCGTGTTAATCTCTTGACAATCTGGCGAGCTTGTTGTCCTAGGCTAATACACCAACAGCAGATTTCTGTATAATAAAGGGCTACATATTGTCAATCTAAATGATCTGCTTTTAGTTTTACTCATTTATTCATGTTTTACAGTACCAGATGGAACATGCCTACACATCAGTGCACCGTGTGCGACAAGACATTCGGTGAAAAGTCCAACCTGGCGAGTCATCTGAAGATCCATGCAGACGCCAGGGAGACCTTTACCTGTGATGTCTGCGGGAAGAGCTTGGCCACTAAACCATCGCTGGTCAGCCATCAACAGCTACACCAGTACCCCAACATCATTTTGTACCGGCTAGGAGAGGCCAGGCTGTACTGTACAGAGGCAGCAAGGTCTGTGGCAGAGGCCCGCAGCAGCACTGTTGTTGACCCTAAATGGCTGGATCTCAAGACAGCAGAGACCTTTGGAAAGGTCAGCTGGTCATCACGTTCGGGAAGCACGCCGGTCAGACCTTCAGGTGGCTTGTGGAGAATGATGTCGGCTGGCTGGTGTGGCTGCTGTTCCAGTACTGCCAGCAGGGAGAGCAGAACGAGCTGCTGAAGTGGCAGAAGGAGCGACTGCTCCGCCAGACCGGCCTCAGGTCCAGTACCGGCACATCCATCACCAGGCTGGAAAGAGACGTGGTGAGAAGCGGAGCTAAGTTGTCATAAGCACTTTGTTTCACCTGTTGGCTGTGGAAAGCAAATAGCACACACGTCATATCAATACTGATCACATGTGTATTTTATATTTCCAGATTATTTGTTGATGAGCCTGTGACTCCAGCGAACCGGCCCGTTCAGCCCACTGGGTTTGTCGTCCTCCACCCGGCTGAAGCCTGCTGCGCTCACCCCCATTCTGCCGAGGCCTCCTGCGCCCACCCACCTCCAGCCGAGGCCACCTGCTGCGTTGACCTACGGCCCACCCCCTGTGTCGGCAGCACCCATACTGCTGGTCCTCCCCGCACAGCCACAGGCCCCCTCCGTCCTGTTTCGTGGGCCATCCTGCAGCCAGAGCCTTGTCCCTCCTGCACCAACAGTGAAGACATTCATGCCTAACAAGTCCTCAAGGCCATGTGGGGCTTGCCACATGCCAAACTGTGGTGGACAGTGGAAGAGGTACAACCCTTTCAAGGACAAAGTGGCTGGAAGCATGCAGAAAATGTTTTCCTACTGTCCATCCACTAGGAAGTCCACTACCCCTGGCTTTTACAATGTGGTGTATGACAACTTTGAACACTTTAAGAGTGTCGTGGATGCAGAGTTGGACAGGAGGACTGTGTAAATACCTGGAAATGCGTGTGTGTATGTGTGTGTGTGTGTGTGTGTGTGTGTGTGTGTGTGTGTGTGTGTGAATAACTTACCTCTGTGATGCCACTGTTCCTGTGCCATCTGTAAGAGAGAGAAAGAGGCTTGTTTGTGTGTGTTTGTCTTTGTCTTTGTGTGTGTTTTTTAAAGTGCTTCATTAAGCACTATCTATTTATTTATATCGTTAAAAAAAAAGGCACTTTGCAGATTTACTTGAAGTTCTTTTGTTCGCTTTTTATTTATTATTATTTATATTGCTGTTAAAATTAACTTTGTAGTATCCATTCTGCTCTATGTTCAATATCGAGGCCAATCTTTTAAACCATAATCAGTTCCAATCTAACACAATCAGTTTACATACCCTTTAGTGGTTGTTCATGTTCAGATAATCTGTGTTTTTGTCATGCATGTTGTTTGTCTTTGTCAGCTTCATGTCTTTGTGATGTTTGTATGTATTTGTCTGCTTCAGTTTTAACAAAAGTTTGCTCAAGAAAACACAAAAGGGAGGAACAGCTTGAGCCTTTATTTGTTGATTGGTCACCCGAGTCTATGGATAATCATGTTCATTATTGCACTTTAGCCTGTACAAGCCAATTGTTGATTTGTATCTTAAGTACAAGTGTGTGTGTGTGTGTGTGTGTGTGTGTGTGTGTGTGTGTGTGTGTGTGTGTGTGTGTGTGTGTGTGTGTGTGTGTGTGTGTGTGTGTGTGTGTGTGTGTGTTCTTTAATTGTTGAGTGTTTTTTATTATTATTAATGTTATTTATATGTGCCTGTCCTTGTGATGTGTGTATGTCTGTCAGCTCCATGTTTAACTAAATGTTTGCAAATGGTAGTACATGTTTGTCTCTCGTCTCATGCTCTCGTGTTCTCGCCTGTAGATCTGTACCTAGTCGTGGTGGGCGAGCTTTTAACTAAAATGATCTTGTTTATTTGTGTTTATATGGATTGCCTTTTCAATGAAACACATTCTGGTTGAAAAATAAAAGTTGTAAAAGTATTTTGGAGTCTCAGTGTGCTTGGGTTTCAGAAGGGGTGGGGTATTGGAAAGAAAAAACACACCAAAGAAATTAGAAGTCCTTGTGTCTTCACTCCCGCAACCAGAGGTGTGAATACACCCCCACTGTGATGGCTGCACTCCCTGTGTGGTCAAAACAATGAGTTCTGTGAATGGCTCTTATTATTTTTCTTAATTCAGCCCAAAAATGTAACAATTTAACACTTTTCCACTTGATTGTATGAATCTCATCAGCTACATCCACTCAAAGTATGAAAATAATAAACAAAACATCCAGCAGACTAGTGGATTTTGATAATCTAGGCCTTGCACATGACATTTCTGAAAATAAAACCACCCACCAGTGGCCACCAGATGGAGCCGTCCGTTTTGATCCTCGATCCTTTTGGATCGATCCCAGTGTTGAGGGATAGGGACTTTGGGGGGTCATGAGCCATTCCCAGGCGGTCACCCATCCAAGTACTAACCAGGCCGGACCCTGCTTAGCCTCCGAGATCAGACGAGATCGGGCGTGCTCAGGGTGGTATCATTCATAGCTATTATTTCTTTAGAACAACATGATCAGGGGAGAGCGCGAACGCAGTCCCCCACTACCAGAAATTATGCAATCGAGATTCCCACATTTGGGGAATTCGCACGGGTCAGCAACAGCCTCAGTGCAATGGCTGAGCCTCGCTATGGGTGAACCACCTTCTTGATCATGGTATCTCCCTTGCCAGGTAAGTATGAGTTGTACACGTTCAGGTGGGCTGAACGATGCCCACGCGTGTTCCCCAGGAGAACGGTTGCAAAGCATTCGGAGATGTCTAGACTTTAATAAACACTGTAGACCACCGGTCACACGATGACAGGCGAATCTGAAATCAGCGTGATGGAAGCATAACGAAAGGAAACCTGGAGGTCCGAGTTATCGACACGCCACAGAAAGAATCCTTTTTTCTTTCTTAAACAACAGAATAGTGGTGGCGAGATGATGCCTCATGAAACGTCAAAGCCTCGCAGCCAGGTGAACCATCAAAGTGGTTCGACCTCGAAGCTTCAAATGAGTACGCTAGGGACAAGGAATGAAATTATGATGAAAGAAAGAGTTTCCTGTGATGATGTGATGTTTGCTTCGTACAACATCAAAACGTTTAAGAATTAAAGTCATTTCAGTGATACGTGTGAGTGTGCCGTTCATAAATATCTCCCGAGCTCATGGTAGAGAACAAATCATTTGACAAAGGTTTTAAGTCATCCCGGGCAAAATAGATTGTCTTATAACTACAGTAGCCTACTAATAATTGTAATAATAGAACTGCATGATGTCTGAGAACGAGTGTGATTAATTACATAGCCATAAAAGTGATCTTGGAACTGGGTAGGGTCTTCTTTTTGTAGAAATGTGCCAATTGTGAACCCATATCGCGGAACAGCCCGAGATGAAGCCTCGAACGTCACGCGCCACGTCATTTCGCCTATGTGATACGGAGCTTCGCTGGGGGAGGAGCCGAGGTACTCGACACACGCCCCGATGCCTCGACGCAAACCATAACATCACTACAACAGAATATCGTTGGAGTAATTGTAAACAGTGCGTTTGTGAATTGTAAATGACACTTTATTGTCTACAGGCGGACGGGTGTACTCTCAGGAGGAGTTTAGTTTTGTTTTTCACAGTGAGAGAGGGGTGCACCGGTCCTGGAGTTACTGCAATACCAGGTCGATGCGTGGAGTGGACGGAGCAAGCCCCTTTTCCATCTCCCAGTTCGAAAAATCAATTTAATATATGGTCCCCGGGTAGGGGACGTATCAGATATTAAACTGATAAGAACAGATACTACACTTGATCTTAGCCAAAAGGCCGAGAAGCGATGCACACACATGCTCAGACCAAGAGGCTAGCTTCCCAGACACGTCGCTCCACTTGGCGGTTTAACAGACAACGACGAAACAAAAAAAAGACCAAGCAATCTGTGTGCGTGTTTGTGTGTCTGTGAAAGCTGGAGAAATAAACCGAGGTCGCTACATCTCTTTGCTGCTGCCTGCTGGCAGTCTCACTATTCCGTCTGCATGTTTCACAAATAGAGTTTGGAGCAGTGGAGGCTTATATGAGACTACAGGTGAAGCAGTGAGTGAACGAAATGTTGAATGTATTTTCTTTCTTTATTTATTATTTATTATGTTACCTTTTTAAATTAGACCAGTACGTGAGTGCACTGAATTTCGTTGTACTTCTGTCCAATGACAAATAAATATATATCTATAACACCCGGAACTCTATTGCAGCCAATGAGCTCGAGTTGAAAAAGAAAATAGCTTACAGCACGTGGTATTCCCCGGTGAAGCAGTCAACGGAGGATTCACTCAGGTAAATTTTATCCCCTGCATCGTTTGCTAGTTAATAATTAGACATTTTTTTTTACGGTTTGTATTAAGCTGTTTCGATTTTGTAGAAAGAGAAAAGATTTCGACCGTGTCATAACGTGGTCGTTGTGTATAAAGGGAAGACGTAGAGGTTACGTTTTTAGCTGCTGGGTAGACTTTAGTCAACCTATCGCCGTTTTGTCGGTGAGCAACCATATTACCCGTGGGAAGTCTCGTTTTAATCGTGGCAATCTAAGCTTTCCAACGGTGTATGGCATTACTATATTCACCCAAGGGTTGTTGAAATAATAAGCTGATTAATGTGTGTTTTGTGACGATAGCTAGGCGCGGCTAACGACACTGTTTACAATAGTAAGGGCTACGTCGCATACCTGCAAACTTGTTGCTTTTCGGCGACAATCAACGTTTTCTTGGTCAATTTGATGTGGATATGTGTTAATATGGGTAAATGTGACTGTTGAGACAACAGCTGATGCGAGAGTAATTGTAACATGAAGCAATTTGGCGACCGTGTTAATCTCTTGACAATCTGGCGAGCTTGTTGTCCTAGGCTAATACACCAACAGCAGATTTCTGTATAATAAAGGGCTACATATTGTCAATCTAAATGATCTGCTTTTAGTTTTACTCATTTATTCATGTTTTACAGTACCAGATGGAACATGCCTACACATCAGTGCACCGTGTGCGACAAGACATTCGGTGAAAAGTCCAACCTGGCGAGTCATCTGAAGATCCATGCAGACGCCAGGGAGACCTTTACCTGTGATGTCTGCGGGAAGAGCTTGGCCACTAAACCATCGCTGGTCAGCCATCAACAGCTACACCAGTACCCCAACATCATTTTGTACCGGCTAGGAGAGGCCAGGCTGTACTGTACAGAGGCAGCAAGGTCTGTGGCAGAGGCCCGCAGCAGCACTGTTGTTGACCCTAAATGGCTGGATCTCAAGACAGCAGAGACCTTTGGAAAGGTCAGCTGGTCATCACGTTCGGGAAGCACGCCGGTCAGACCTTCAGGTGGCTTGTGGAGAATGATGTCGGCTGGCTGGTGTGGCTGCTGTTCCAGTACTGCCAGCAGGGAGAGCAGAACGAGCTGCTGAAGTGGCAGAAGGAGCGACTGCTCCGCCAGACCGGCCTCAGGTCCAGTACCGGCACATCCATCACCAGGCTGGAAAGAGACGTGGTGAGAAGCGGAGCTAAGTTGTCATAAGCACTTTGTTTCACCTGTTGGCTGTGGAAAGCAAATAGCACACACGTCATATCAATACTGATCACATGTGTATTTTATATTTCCAGATTATTTGTTGATGAGCCTGTGACTCCAGCGAACCGGCCCGTTCAGCCCACTGGGTTTGTCGTCCTCCACCCGGCTGAAGCCTGCTGCGCTCACCCCCATTCTGCCGAGGCCTCCTGCGCCCACCCACCTCCAGCCGAGGCCACCTGCTGCGTTGACCTACGGCCCACCCCCTGTGTCGGCAGCACCCATACTGCTGGTCCTCCCCGCACAGCCACAGGCCCCCTCCGTCCTGTTTCGTGGGCCATCCTGCAGCCAGAGCCTTGTCCCTCCTGCACCAACAGTGAAGACATTCATGCCTAACAAGTCCTCAAGGCCATGTGGGGCTTGCCACATGCCAAACTGTGGTGGACAGTGGAAGAGGTACAACCCTTTCAAGGACAAAGTGGCTGGAAGCATGCAGAAAATGTTTTCCTACTGTCCATCCACTAGGAAGTCCACTACCCCTGGCTTTTACAATGTGGTGTATGACAACTTTGAACACTTTAAGAGTGTCGTGGATGCAGAGTTGGACAGGAGGACTGTGTAAATACCTGGAAATGCGTGTGTGTGTGTGTGTGTGTGTGTGTGTGTGTGTGTGTGTGTGTGTGTGTGTGTGTGTGTGTGAATAACTTACCTCTGTGATGCCACTGTTCCTGTGCCATCTGTAAGAGAGAGAAAGAGGCTTGTTTGTGTGTGTTTGTCTTTGTCTTTGTGTGTGTTTTTTAAAGTGCTTCATTAAGCACTATCTATTTATTTATATCGTTCAAAAAAAAGGCACTTTGCAGATTTACTTGAAGTTCTTTTGTTCGCTTTTTATTTATTATTATTTATATTGCTGTTAAAATTAACTTTGTAGTATCCATTCTGCTCTATGTTCAATATCGAGGCCAATCTTTTAAACCATAATCAGTTCCAATCTAACACAATCAGTTTACATACCCTTTAGTGGTTGTTCATGTTCAGATAATCTGTGTTTTTGTCATGCATGTTGTTTGTCTTTGTCAGCTTCATGTCTTTGTGATGTTTGTATGTATTTGTCTGCTTCAGTTTTAACAAAAGTTTGCTCAAGAAAACACAAAAGGGAGGAACAGCTTGAGCCTTTATTTGTTGATTGGTCACCCGAGTCTATGGATAATCATGTTCATTATTGCACTTTAGCCTGTACAAGCCAATTGTTGATTTGTATCTTAAGTACAAGTGTGTGTGTGTGTGTGTGTGTGTGTGTGTGTGTGTGTGTGTGTGTGTGTGTGTGTGTGTGTGTGTGTGTGTGTGTGTGTGTGTGTGTGTGTGTTCTTTAATTGTTGAGTGTTTTTTATTATTATTAATGTTATTTATATGTGCCTGTCCTTGTGATGTGTGTATGTCTGTCAGCTCCATGTTTAACTAAATGTTTGCAAATGGTAGTACATGTTTGTCTCTCGTCTCATGCTCTCGTGTTCTCGCCTGTAGATCTGTACCTAGTCGTGGTGGGCGAGCTTTTAACTAAAATGATCTTGTTTATTTGTGTTTATATGGATTGCCTTTTCAATGAAACACATTCTGGTTGAAAAATAAAAGTTGTAAAAGTATTTTGGAGTCTCAGTGTGCTTGGGTTTCAGAAGGGGTGGGGTATTGGAAAGAAAAAACACACCAAAGAAATTAGAAGTCCTTGTGTCTTCACTCCCGCAACCAGAGGTGTGAATACACCCCCACTGTGATGGCTGCACTCCCTGTGTGGTCAAAACAATGAGTTCTGTGAATGGCTCTTATTATTTTTCTTAATTCAGCCCAAAAATGTAACAATTTAACACTTTTCCACTTGATTGTATGAATCTCATCAGCTACATCCACTCAAAGTATGAAAATAATAAACAAAACATCCAGCAGACTAGTGGATTTTGATAATCTAGGCCTTGCACATGACATTTCTGAAAATAAAACCACCCACCAGTGGCCACCAGATGGAGCCGTCCGTTTTGATCCTCGATCCTTTTGGATCGATCCCAGTGTTGAGGGATAGGGACTTTGGGGGGTCATGAGCCATTCCCAGGCGGTCACCCATCCAAGTACTAACCAGGCCGGACCCTGCTTAGCCTCCGAGATCAGACGAGATCGGGCGTGCTCAGGGTGGTATCATTCATAGCTATTATTTCTTTAGAACAACATGATCAGGGGAGAGCGCGAACGCAGTCCCCCACTACCAGAAATTATGCAATCGAGATTCCCACATTTGGGGAATTCGCACGGGTCAGCAACAGCCTCAGTGCAATGGCTGAGCCTCGCTATGGGTGAACCACCTTCTTGATCATGGTATCTCCCTTGCCAGGTAAGTATGAGTTGTACACGTTCAGGTGGGCTGAACGATGCCCACGCGTGTTCCCCAGGAGAACGGTTGCAAAGCATTCGGAGATGTCTAGACTTTAATAAACACTGTAGACCACCGGTCACACGATGACAGGCGAATCTGAAATCAGCGTGATGGAAGCATAACGAAAGGAAACCTGGAGGTCCGAGTTATCGACACGCCACAGAAAGAATCCTTTTTTCTTTCTTAAACAACAGAATAGTGGTGGCGAGATGATGCCTCATGAAACGTCAAAGCCTCGCAGCCAGGTGAACCATCAAAGTGGTTCGACCTCGAAGCTTCAAATGAGTACGCTAGGGACAAGGAATGAAATTATGATGAAAGAAAGAGTTTCCTGTGATGATGTGATGTTTGCTTCGTACAACATCAAAACGTTTAAGAATTAAAGTCATTTCAGTGATACGTGTGAGTGTGCCGTTCATAAATATCTCCCGAGCTCATGGTAGAGAACAAATCATTTGACAAAGGTTTTAAGTCACCCGGGCAAAATAGATTGTCTTATAACTACAGTAGCCTACTAATAATTGTAATAATAGAACTGCATGATGTCTGAGAACGAGTGTGATTAATTACATAGCCATAAAAGTGATCTTGGAACTGGGTAGGGTCTTCTTTTTGTAGAAATGTGCCAATTGTGAACCCATATCGCGGAACAGCCCGAGATGAAGCCTCGAACGTCACGCGCCACGTCATTTCGCCTATGTGATACGGAGCTTCGCTGGGGGAGGAGCCGAGGTACTCGACACACGCCCCGATGCCTCGACGCAAACCATAACATCACTACAACAGAATATCGTTGGAGTAATTGTAAACAGTGCGTTTGTGAATTGTAAATGACACTTTATTGTCTACAGGCGGACGGGTGTACTCTCAGGAGGAGTTTAGTTTTGTTTTTCACAGTGAGAGAGGGGTGCACCGGTCCTGGAGTTACTGCAATACCAGGTCGATGCGTGGAGTGGACGGAGCAAGCCCCTTTTCCATCTCCCAGTTCGAAAAATCAATTTAATATATGGTCCCCGGGTAGGGGACGTATCAGATATTAAACTGATAAGAACAGATACTACACTTGATCTTAGCCAAAAGGCCGAGAAGCGATGCACACACATGCTCAGACCAAGAGGCTAGCTTCCCAGACACGTCGCTCCACTTGGCGGTTTAACAGACAACGACGAAACAAAAAAAAGACCAAGCAATCTGTGTGCGTGTTTGTGTGTCTGTGAAAGCTGGAGAAATAAACCGAGGTCGCTACATCTCTTTGCTGCTGCCTGCTGGCAGTCTCACTATTCCGTCTGCATGTTTCACAAATAGAGTTTGGAGCAGTGGAGGCTTATATGAGACTACAGGTGAAGCAGTGAGTGAACGAAATGTTGAATGTATTTTCTTTCTTTCTTTATTATTTATTATGTTACCTTTTTAAATTAGACCAGTACGTGAGTGCACTGAATTTCGTTGTACTTCTGTCCAATGACAAATAAATATATATCTATAACACCCGGAACTCTATTGCAGCCAATGAGCTCGAGTTGAAAAAGAAAATAGCTTACAGCACGTGGTATTCCCCGGTGAAGCAGTCAACGGAGGATTCACTCAGGTAAATTTTATCCCCTGCATCGTTTGCTAGTTAATAATTAGACATTTTTTTTTACGGTTTGTATTAAGCTGTTTCGATTTTGTAGAAAGAGAAAAGATTTCGACCGTGTCATAACGTGGTCGTTGTGTATAAAGGGAAGACGTAGAGGTTACGTTTTTAGCTGCTGGGTAGACTTTAGTCAACCTATCGCCGTTTTGTCGGTGAGCAACCATATTACCCGTGGGAAGTCTCGTTTTAATCGTGGCAATCTAAGCTTTCCAACGGTGTATGGCATTACTATATTCACCCAAGGGTTGTTGAAATAATAAGCTGATTAATGTGTGTTTTGTGACGATAGCTAGGCGCGGCTAACGACACTGTTTACAATAGTAAGGGCTACGTCGCATACCTGCAAACTTGTTGCTTTTCGGCGACAATCAACGTTTTCTTGGTCAATTTGATGTGGATATGTGTTAATATGGGTAAATGTGACTGTTGAGACAACAGCTGATGCGAGAGTAATTGTAACATGAAGCAATTTGGCGACCGTGTTAATCTCTTGACAATCTGGCGAGCTTGTTGTCCTAGGCTAATACACCAACAGCAGATTTCTGTATAATAAAGGGCTACATATTGTCAATCTAAATGATCTGCTTTTAGTTTTACTCATTTATTCATGTTTTACAGTACCAGATGGAACATGCCTACACATCAGTGCACCGTGTGCGACAAGACATTCGGTGAAAAGTCCAACCTGGCGAGTCATCTGAAGATCCATGCAGACGCCAGGGAGACCTTTACCTGTGATGTCTGCGGGAAGAGCTTGGCCACTAAACCATCGCTGGTCAGCCATCAACAGCTACACCAGTACCCCAACATCATTTTGTACCGGCTAGGAGAGGCCAGGCTGTACTGTACAGAGGCAGCAAGGTCTGTGGCAGAGGCCCGCAGCAGCACTGTTGTTGACCCTAAATGGCTGGATCTCAAGACAGCAGAGACCTTTGGAAAGGTCAGCTGGTCATCACGTTCGGGAAGCACGCCGGTCAGACCTTCAGGTGGCTTGTGGAGAATGATGTCGGCTGGCTGGTGTGGCTGCTGTTCCAGTACTGCCAGCAGGGAGAGCAGAACGAGCTGCTGAAGTGGCAGAAGGAGCGACTGCTCCGCCAGACCGGCCTCAGGTCCAGTACCGGCACATCCATCACCAGGCTGGAAAGAGACGTGGTGAGAAGCGGAGCTAAGTTGTCATAAGCACTTTGTTTCACCTGTTGGCTGTGGAAAGCAAATAGCACACACGTCATATCAATACTGATCACATGTGTATTTTATATTTCCAGATTATTTGTTGATGAGCCTGTGACTCCAGCGAACCGGCCCGTTCAGCCCACTGGGTTTGTCGTCCTCCACCCGGCTGAAGCCTGCTGCGCTCACCCCCATTCTGCCGAGGCCTCCTGCGCCCACCCACCTCCAGCCGAGGCCACCTGCTGCGTTGACCTACGGCCCACCCCCTGTGTCGGCAGCACCCATACTGCTGGTCCTCCCCGCACAGCCACAGGCCCCCTCCGTCCTGTTTCGTGGGCCATCCTGCAGCCAGAGCCTTGTCCCTCCTGCACCAACAGTGAAGACATTCATGCCTAACAAGTCCTCAAGGCCATGTGGGGCTTGCCACATGCCAAACTGTGGTGGACAGTGGAAGAGGTACAACCCTTTCAAGGACAAAGTGGCTGGAAGCATGCAGAAAATGTTTTCCTACTGTCCATCCACTAGGAAGTCCACTACCCCTGGCTTTTACAATGTGGTGTATGACAACTTTGAACACTTTAAGAGTGTCGTGGATGCAGAGTTGGACAGGAGGACTGTGTAAATACCTGGAAATGCGTGTGTGTATGTGTGTGTGTGTGTGTGTGTGTGTGTGTGTGTGTGTGTGTGTGTGTGTGTGTGTGAATAACTTACCTCTGTGATGCCACTGTTCCTGTGCCATCTGTAAGAGAGAGAAAGAGGCTTGTTTGTGTGTGTTTGTCTTTGTCTTTGTGTGTGTTTTTTAAAGTGCTTCATTAAGCACTATCTATTTATTTATATCGTTCAAAAAAAAGGCACTTTGCAGATTTACTTGAAGTTCTTTTGTTCGCTTTTTATTTATTATTATTTATATTGCTGTTAAAATTAACTTTGTAGTATCCATTCTGCTCTATGTTCAATATCGAGGCCAATCTTTTAAACCATAATCAGTTCCAATCTAACACAATCAGTTTACATACCCTTTAGTGGTTGTTCATGTTCAGATAATCTGTGTTTTTGTCATGCATGTTGTTTGTCTTTGTCAGCTTCATGTCTTTGTGATGTTTGTATGTATTTGTCTGCTTCAGTTTTAACAAAAGTTTGCTCAAGAAAACACAAAAGGGAGGAACAGCTTGAGCCTTTATTTGTTGATTGGTCACCCGAGTCTATGGATAATCATGTTCATTATTGCACTTTAGCCTGTACAAGCCAATTGTTGATTTGTATCTTAAGTACAAGTGTGTGTGTGTGTGTGTGTGTGTGTGTGTGTGTGTGTGTGTGTGTGTGTGTGTGTGTGTGTGTGTGTGTGTGTGTGTGTGTGTGTGTGTGTGTGTGTGTGTGTTCTTTAATTGTTGAGTGTTTTTTATTATTATTAATGTTATTTATATGTGCCTGTCCTTGTGATGTGTGTATGTCTGTCAGCTCCATGTTTAACTAAATGTTTGCAAATGGTAGTACATGTTTGTCTCTCGTCTCATGCTCTCGTGTTCTCGCCTGTAGATCTGTACCTAGTCGTGGTGGGCGAGCTTTTAACTAAAATGATCTTGTTTATTTGTGTTTATATGGATTGCCTTTTCAATGAAACACATTCTGGTTGAAAAATAAAAGTTGTAAAAGTATTTTGGAGTCTCAGTGTGCTTGGGTTTCAGAAGGGGTGGGGTATTGGAAAGAAAAAACACACCAAAGAAATTAGAAGTCCTTGTGTCTTCACTCCCGCAACCAGAGGTGTGAATACACCCCCACTGTGATGGCTGCACTCCCTGTGTGGTCAAAACAATGAGTTCTGTGAATGGCTCTTATTATTTTTCTTAATTCAGCCCAAAAATGTAACAATTTAACACTTTTCCACTTGATTGTATGAATCTCATCAGCTACATCCACTCAAAGTATGAAAATAATAAACAAAACATCCAGCAGACTAGTGGATTTTGATAATCTAGGCCTTGCACATGACATTTCTGAAAATAAAACCACCCACCAGTGGCCACCAGATGGAGCCGTCCGTTTTGATCCTCGATCCTTTTGGATCGATCCCAGTGTTGAGGGATAGGGACTTTGGGGGGTCATGAGCCATTCCCAGGCGGTCACCCATCCAAGTACTAACCAGGCCGGACCCTGCTTAGCCTCCGAGATCAGACGAGATCGGGCGTGCTCAGGGTGGTATCATTCATAGCTATTATTTCTTTAGAACAACATGATCAGGGGAGAGCGCGAACGCAGTCCCCCACTACCAGAAATTATGCAATCGAGATTCCCACATTTGGGGAATTCGCACGGGTCAGCAACAGCCTCAGTGCAATGGCTGAGCCTCGCTATGGGTGAACCACCTTCTTGATCATGGTATCTCCCTTGCCAGGTAAGTATGAGTTGTACACGTTCAGGTGGGCTGAACGATGCCCACGCGTGTTCCCCAGGAGAACGGTTGCAAAGCATTCGGAGATGTCTAGACTTTAATAAACACTGTAGACCACCGGTCACACGATGACAGGCGAATCTGAAATCAGCGTGATGGAAGCATAACGAAAGGAAACCTGGAGGTCCGAGTTATCGACACGCCACAGAAAGAATCCTTTTTTCTTTCTTAAACAACAGAATAGTGGTGGCGAGATGATGCCTCATGAAACGTCAAAGCCTCGCAGCCAGGTGAACCATCAAAGTGGTTCGACCTCGAAGCTTCAAATGAGTACGCTAGGGACAAGGAATGAAATTATGATGAAAGAAAGAGTTTCCTGTGATGATGTGATGTTTGCTTCGTACAACATCAAAACGTTTAAGAATTAAAGTCATTTCAGTGATACGTGTGAGTGTGCCGTTCATAAATATCTCCCGAGCTCATGGTAGAGAACAAATCATTTGACAAAGGTTTTAAGTCATCCCCGGGCAAAATAGATTGTCTTATAACTACAGTAGCCTACTAATAATTGTAATAATAGAACTGCATGATGTCTGAGAACGAGTGTGATTAATTACATAGCCATAAAAGTGATCTTGGAACTGGGTAGGGTCTTCTTTTTGTAGAAATGTGCCAATTGTGAACCCATATCGCGGAACAGCCCGAGATGAAGCCTCGAACGTCACGCGCCACGTCATTTCGCCTATGTGATACGGAGCTTCGCTGGGGGAGGAGCCGAGGTACTCGACACACGCCCCGATGCCTCGACGCAAACCATAACATCACTACAACAGAATATCGTTGGAGTAATTGTAAACAGTGCGTTTGTGAATTGTAAATGACACTTTATTGTCTACAGGCGGACGGGTGTACTCTCAGGAGGAGTTTAGTTTTGTTTTTCACAGTGAGAGAGGGGTGCACCGGTCCTGGAGTTACTGCAATACCAGGTCGATGCGTGGAGTGGACGGAGCAAGCCCCTTTTCCATCTCCCAGTTCGAAAAATCAATTTAATATATGGTCCCCGGGTAGGGGACGTATCAGATATTAAACTGATAAGAACAGATACTACACTTGATCTTAGCCAAAAGGCCGAGAAGCGATGCACACACATGCTCAGACCAAGAGGCTAGCTTCCCAGACACGTCGCTCCACTTGGCGGTTTAACAGACAACGACGAAACAAAAAAAAGACCAAGCAATCTGTGTGCGTGTTTGTGTGTCTGTGAAAGCTGGAGAAATAAACCGAGGTCGCTACATCTCTTTGCTGCTGCCTGCTGGCAGTCTCACTATTCCGTCTGCATGTTTCACAAATAGAGTTTGGAGCAGTGGAGGCTTATATGAGACTACAGGTGAAGCAGTGAGTGAACGAAATGTTGAATGTATTTTCTTTCTTTCTTTATTATTTATTATGTTACCTTTTTAAATTAGACCAGTACGTGAGTGCACTGAATTTCGTTGTACTTCTGTCCAATGACAAATAAATATATATCTATAACACCCGGAACTCTATTGCAGCCAATGAGCTCGAGTTGAAAAAGAAAATAGCTTACAGCACGTGGTATTCCCCGGTGAAGCAGTCAACGGAGGATTCACTCAGGTAAATTTTATCCCCTGCATCGTTTGCTAGTTAATAATTAGACATTTTTTTTTTACGGTTTGTATTAAGCTGTTTCGATTTTGTAGAAAGAGAAAAGATTTCGACCGTGTCATAACGTGGTCGTTGTGTATAAAGGGAAGACGTAGAGGTTACGTTTTTAGCTGCTGGGTAGACTTTAGTCAACCTATCGCCGTTTTGTCGGTGAGCAACCATATTACCCGTGGGAAGTCTCGTTTTAATCGTGGCAATCTAAGCTTTCCAACGGTGTATGGCATTACTATATTCACCCAAGGGTTGTTGAAATAATAAGCTGATTAATGTGTGTTTTGTGACGATAGCTAGGCGCGGCTAACGACACTGTTTACAATAGTAAGGGCTACGTCGCATACCTGCAAACTTGTTGCTTTTCGGCGACAATCAACGTTTTCTTGGTCAATTTGATGTGGATATGTGTTAATATGGGTAAATGTGACTGTTGAGACAACAGCTGATGCGAGAGTAATTGTAACATGAAGCAATTTGGCGACCGTGTTAATCTCTTGACAATCTGGCGAGCTTGTTGTCCTAGGCTAATACACCAACAGCAGATTTCTGTATAATAAAGGGCTACATATTGTCAATCTAAATGATCTGCTTTTAGTTTTACTCATTTATTCATGTTTTACAGTACCAGATGGAACATGCCTACACATCAGTGCACCGTGTGCGACAAGACATTCGGTGAAAAGTCCAACCTGGCGAGTCATCTGAAGATCCATGCAGACGCCAGGGAGACCTTTACCTGTGATGTCTGCGGGAAGAGCTTGGCCACTAAACCATCGCTGGTCAGCCATCAACAGCTACACCAGTACCCCAACATCATTTTGTACCGGCTAGGAGAGGCCAGGCTGTACTGTACAGAGGCAGCAAGGTCTGTGGCAGAGGCCCGCAGCAGCACTGTTGTTGACCCTAAATGGCTGGATCTCAAGACAGCAGAGACCTTTGGAAAGGTCAGCTGGTCATCACGTTCGGGAAGCACGCCGGTCAGACCTTCAGGTGGCTTGTGGAGAATGATGTCGGCTGGCTGGTGTGGCTGCTGTTCCAGTACTGCCAGCAGGGAGAGCAGAACGAGCTGCTGAAGTGGCAGAAGGAGCGACTGCTCCGCCAGACCGGCCTCAGGTCCAGTACCGGCACATCCATCACCAGGCTGGAAAGAGACGTGGTGAGAAGCGGAGCTAAGTTGTCATAAGCACTTTGTTTCACCTGTTGGCTGTGGAAAGCAAATAGCACACACGTCATATCAATACTGATCACATGTGTATTTTATATTTCCAGATTATTTGTTGATGAGCCTGTGACTCCAGCGAACCGGCCCGTTCAGCCCACTGGGTTTGTCGTCCTCCACCCGGCTGAAGCCTGCTGCGCTCACCCCCATTCTGCCGAGGCCTCCTGCGCCCACCCACCTCCAGCCGAGGCCACCTGCTGCGTTGACCTACGGCCCACCCCCTGTGTCGGCAGCACCCATACTGCTGGTCCTCCCCGCACAGCCACAGGCCCCCTCCGTCCTGTTTCGTGGGCCATCCTGCAGCCAGAGCCTTGTCCCTCCTGCACCAACAGTGAAGACATTCATGCCTAACAAGTCCTCAAGGCCATGTGGGGCTTGCCACATGCCAAACTGTGGTGGACAGTGGAAGAGGTACAACCCTTTCAAGGACAAAGTGGCTGGAAGCATGCAGAAAATGTTTTCCTACTGTCCATCCACTAGGAAGTCCACTACCCCTGGCTTTTACAATGTGGTGTATGACAACTTTGAACACTTTAAGAGTGTCGTGGATGCAGAGTTGGACAGGAGGACTGTGTAAATACCTGGAAATGCGTGTGTGTATGTGTGTGTGTGTGTGTGTGTGTGTGTGTGTGTGTGTGTGTGTGTGTGTGTGAATAACTTACCTCTGTGATGCCACTGTTCCTGTGCCATCTGTAAGAGAGAGAAAGAGGCTTGTTTGTGTGTGTTTGTCTTTGTCTTTGTGTGTGTTTTTTAAAGTGCTTCATTAAGCACTATCTATTTATTTATATCGTTCAAAAAAAAGGCACTTTGCAGATTTACTTGAAGTTCTTTTGTTCGCTTTTTATTTATTATTATTTATATTGCTGTTAAAATTAACTTTGTAGTATCCATTCTGCTCTATGTTCAATATCGAGGCCAATCTTTTAAACCATAATCAGTTCCAATCTAACACAATCAGTTTACATACCCTTTAGTGGTTGTTCATGTTCAGATAATCTGTGTTTTTGTCATGCATGTTGTTTGTCTTTGTCAGCTTCATGTCTTTGTGATGTTTGTATGTATTTGTCTGCTTCAGTTTTAACAAAAGTTTGCTCAAGAAAACACAAAAGGGAGGAACAGCTTGAGCCTTTATTTGTTGATTGGTCACCCGAGTCTATGGATAATCATGTTCATTATTGCACTTTAGCCTGTACAAGCCAATTGTTGATTTGTATCTTAAGTACAAGTGTGTGTGTGTGTGTGTGTGTGTGTGTGTGTGTGTGTGTGTGTGTGTGTGTGTGTGTGTGTGTGTGTGTGTGTGTGTGTGTGTGTGTGTGTGTGTTCTTTAATTGTTGAGTGTTTTTTATTATTATTAATGTTATTTATATGTGCCTGTCCTTGTGATGTGTGTATGTCTGTCAGCTCCATGTTTAACTAAATGTTTGCAAATGGTAGTACATGTTTGTCTCTCGTCTCATGCTCTCGTGTTCTCGCCTGTAGATCTGTACCTAGTCGTGGTGGGCGAGCTTTTAACTAAAATGATCTTGTTTATTTGTGTTTATATGGATTGCCTTTTCAATGAAACACATTCTGGTTGAAAAATAAAAGTTGTAAAAGTATTTTGGAGTCTCAGTGTGCTTGGGTTTCAGAAGGGGTGGGGTATTGGAAAGAAAAAACACACCAAAGAAATTAGAAGTCCTTGTGTCTTCACTCCCGCAACCAGAGGTGTGAATACACCCCCACTGTGATGGCTGCACTCCCTGTGTGGTCAAAACAATGAGTTCTGTGAATGGCTCTTATTATTTTTCTTAATTCAGCCCAAAAATGTAACAATTTAACACTTTTCCACTTGATTGTATGAATCTCATCAGCTACATCCACTCAAAGTATGAAAATAATAAACAAAACATCCAGCAGACTAGTGGATTTTGATAATCTAGGCCTTGCACATGACATTTCTGAAAATAAAACCACCCACCAGTGGCCACCAGATGGAGCCGTCCGTTTTGATCCTCGATCCTTTTGGATCGATCCCAGTGTTGAGGGATAGGGACTTTGGGGGGTCATGAGCCATTCCCAGGCGGTCACCCATCCAAGTACTAACCAGGCCGGACCCTGCTTAGCCTCCGAGATCAGACGAGATCGGGCGTGCTCAGGGTGGTATCATTCATAGCTATTATTTCTTTAGAACAACATGATCAGGGGAGAGCGCGAACGCAGTCCCCCACTACCAGAAATTATGCAATCGAGATTCCCACATTTGGGGAATTCGCACGGGTCAGCAACAGCCTCAGTGCAATGGCTGAGCCTCGCTATGGGTGAACCACCTTCTTGATCATGGTATCTCCCTTGCCAGGTAAGTATGAGTTGTACACGTTCAGGTGGGCTGAACGATGCCCACGCGTGTTCCCCAGGAGAACGGTTGCAAAGCATTCGGAGATGTCTAGACTTTAATAAACACTGTAGACCACCGGTCACACGATGACAGGCGAATCTGAAATCAGCGTGATGGAAGCATAACGAAAGGAAACCTGGAGGTCCGAGTTATCGACACGCCACAGAAAGAATCCTTTTTTCTTTCTTAAACAACAGAATAGTGGTGGCGAGATGATGCCTCATGAAACGTCAAAGCCTCGCAGCCAGGTGAACCATCAAAGTGGTTCGACCTCGAAGCTTCAAATGAGTACGCTAGGGACAAGGAATGAAATTATGATGAAAGAAAGAGTTTCCTGTGATGATGTGATGTTTGCTTCGTACAACATCAAAACGTTTAAGAATTAAAGTCATTTCAGTGATACGTGTGAGTGTGCCGTTCATAAATATCTCCCGAGCTCATGGTAGAGAACAAATCATTTGACAAAGGTTTTAAGTCACCCCGGGCAAAATAGATTGTCTTATAACTACAGTAGCCTACTAATAATTGTAATAATAGAACTGCATGATGTCTGAGAACGAGTGTGATTAATTACATAGCCATAAAAGTGATCTTGGAACTGGGTAGGGTCTTCTTTTTGTAGAAATGTGCCAATTGTGAACCCATATCGCGGAACAGCCCGAGATGAAGCCTCGAACGTCACGCGCCACGTCATTTCGCCTATGTGATACGGAGCTTCGCTGGGGGAGGAGCCGAGGTACTCGACACACGCCCCGATGCCTCGACGCAAACCATAACATCACTACAACAGAATATCGTTGGAGTAATTGTAAACAGTGCGTTTGTGAATTGTAAATGACACTTTATTGTCTACAGGCGGACGGGTGTACTCTCAGGAGGAGTTTAGTTTTGTTTTTCACAGTGAGAGAGGGGTGCACCGGTCCTGGAGTTACTGCAATACCAGGTCGATGCGTGGAGTGGACGGAGCAAGCCCCTTTTCCATCTCCCAGTTCGAAAAATCAATTTAATATATGGTCCCCGGGTAGGGGACGTATCAGATATTAAACTGATAAGAACAGATACTACACTTGATCTTAGCCAAAAGGCCGAGAAGCGATGCACACACATGCTCAGACCAAGAGGCTAGCTTCCCAGACACGTCGCTCCACTTGGCGGTTTAACAGACAACGACGAAACAAAAAAAAGACCAAGCAATCTGTGTGCGTGTTTGTGTGTCTGTGAAAGCTGGAGAAATAAACCGAGGTCGCTACATCTCTTTGCTGCTGCCTGCTGGCAGTCTCACTATTCCGTCTGCATGTTTCACAAATAGAGTTTGGAGCAGTGGAGGCTTATATGAGACTACAGGTGAAGCAGTGAGTGAACGAAATGTTGAATGTATTTTCTTTCTTTCTTTATTATTTATTATGTTACCTTTTTAAATTAGACCAGTACGTGAGTGCACTGAATTTCGTTGTACTTCTGTCCAATGACAAATAAATATATATCTATAACACCCGGAACTCTATTGCAGCCAATGAGCTCGAGTTGAAAAAGAAAATAGCTTACAGCACGTGGTATTCCCCGGTGAAGCAGTCAACGGAGGATTCACTCAGGTAAATTTTATCCCCTGCATCGTTTGCTAGTTAATAATTAGACATTTTTTTTTACGGTTTGTATTAAGCTGTTTCGATTTTGTAGAAAGAGAAAAGATTTCGACCGTGTCATAACGTGGTCGTTGTGTATAAAGGGAAGACGTAGAGGTTACGTTTTTAGCTGCTGGGTAGACTTTAGTCAACCTATCGCCGTTTTGTCGGTGAGCAACCATATTACCCGTGGGAAGTCTCGTTTTAATCGTGGCAATCTAAGCTTTCCAACGGTGTATGGCATTACTATATTCACCCAAGGGTTGTTGAAATAATAAGCTGATTAATGTGTGTTTTGTGACGATAGCTAGGCGCGGCTAACGACACTGTTTACAATAGTAAGGGCTACGTCGCATACCTGCAAACTTGTTGCTTTTCGGCGACAATCAACGTTTTCTTGGTCAATTTGATGTGGATATGTGTTAATATGGGTAAATGTGACTGTTGAGACAACAGCTGATGCGAGAGTAATTGTAACATGAAGCAATTTGGCGACCGTGTTAATCTCTTGACAATCTGGCGAGCTTGTTGTCCTAGGCTAATACACCAACAGCAGATTTCTGTATAATAAAGGGCTACATATTGTCAATCTAAATGATCTGCTTTTAGTTTTACTCATTTATTCATGTTTTACAGTACCAGATGGAACATGCCTACACATCAGTGCACCGTGTGCGACAAGACATTCGGTGAAAAGTCCAACCTGGCGAGTCATCTGAAGATCCATGCAGACGCCAGGGAGACCTTTACCTGTGATGTCTGCGGGAAGAGCTTGGCCACTAAACCATCGCTGGTCAGCCATCAACAGCTACACCAGTACCCCAACATCATTTTGTACCGGCTAGGAGAGGCCAGGCTGTACTGTACAGAGGCAGCAAGGTCTGTGGCAGAGGCCCGCAGCAGCACTGTTGTTGACCCTAAATGGCTGGATCTCAAGACAGCAGAGACCTTTGGAAAGGTCAGCTGGTCATCACGTTCGGGAAGCACGCCGGTCAGACCTTCAGGTGGCTTGTGGAGAATGATGTCGGCTGGCTGGTGTGGCTGCTGTTCCAGTACTGCCAGCAGGGAGAGCAGAACGAGCTGCTGAAGTGGCAGAAGGAGCGACTGCTCCGCCAGACCGGCCTCAGGTCCAGTACCGGCACATCCATCACCAGGCTGGAAAGAGACGTGGTGAGAAGCGGAGCTAAGTTGTCATAAGCACTTTGTTTCACCTGTTGGCTGTGGAAAGCAAATAGCACACACGTCATATCAATACTGATCACATGTGTATTTTATATTTCCAGATTATTTGTTGATGAGCCTGTGACTCCAGCGAACCGGCCCGTTCAGCCCACTGGGTTTGTCGTCCTCCACCCGGCTGAAGCCTGCTGCGCTCACCCCCATTCTGCCGAGGCCTCCTGCGCCCACCCACCTCCAGCCGAGGCCACCTGCTGCGTTGACCTACGGCCCACCCCCTGTGTCGGCAGCACCCATACTGCTGGTCCTCCCCGCACAGCCACAGGCCCCCTCCGTCCTGTTTCGTGGGCCATCCTGCAGCCAGAGCCTTGTCCCTCCTGCACCAACAGTGAAGACATTCATGCCTAACAAGTCCTCAAGGCCATGTGGGGCTTGCCACATGCCAAACTGTGGTGGACAGTGGAAGAGGTACAACCCTTTCAAGGACAAAGTGGCTGGAAGCATGCAGAAAATGTTTTCCTACTGTCCATCCACTAGGAAGTCCACTACCCCTGGCTTTTACAATGTGGTGTATGACAACTTTGAACACTTTAAGAGTGTCGTGGATGCAGAGTTGGACAGGAGGACTGTGTAAATACCTGGAAATGCGTGTGTGTATGTGTGTGTGTGTGTGTGTGTGTGTGTGTGTGTGTGTGTGTGTGAATAACTTACCTCTGTGATGCCACTGTTCCTGTGCCATCTGTAAGAGAGAGAAAGAGGCTTGTTTGTGTGTGTTTGTCTTTGTCTTTGTGTGTGTTTTTTAAAGTGCTTCATTAAGCACTATCTATTTATTTATATCGTTAAAAAAAAAGGCACTTTGCAGATTTACTTGAAGTTCTTTTGTTCGCTTTTTATTTATTATTATTTATATTGCTGTTAAAATTAACTTTGTAGTATCCATTCTGCTCTATGTTCAATATCGAGGCCAATCTTTTAAACCATAATCAGTTCCAATCTAACACAATCAGTTTACATACCCTTTAGTGGTTGTTCATGTTCAGATAATCTGTGTTTTTGTCATGCATGTTGTTTGTCTTTGTCAGCTTCATGTCTTTGTGATGTTTGTATGTATTTGTCTGCTTCAGTTTTAACAAAAGTTTGCTCAAGAAAACACAAAAGGGAGGAACAGCTTGAGCCTTTATTTGTTGATTGGTCACCCGAGTCTATGGATAATCATGTTCATTATTGCACTTTAGCCTGTACAAGCCAATTGTTGATTTGTATCTTAAGTACAAGTGTGTGTGTGTGTGTGTGTGTGTGTGTGTGTGTGTGTGTGTGTGTGTGTGTGTGTGTGTGTGTGTGTGTGTGTGTGTGTGTGTGTGTGTGTGTGTGTTCTTTAATTGTTGAGTGTTTTTTATTATTATTAATGTTATTTATATGTGCCTGTCCTTGTGATGTGTGTATGTCTGTCAGCTCCATGTTTAACTAAATGTTTGCAAATGGTAGTACATGTTTGTCTCTCGTCTCATGCTCTCGTGTTCTCGCCTGTAGATCTGTACCTAGTCGTGGTGGGCGAGCTTTTAACTAAAATGATCTTGTTTATTTGTGTTTATATGGATTGCCTTTTCAATGAAACACATTCTGGTTGAAAAATAAAAGTTGTAAAAGTATTTTGGAGTCTCAGTGTGCTTGGGTTTCAGAAGGGGTGGGGTATTGGAAAGAAAAAACACACCAAAGAAATTAGAAGTCCTTGTGTCTTCACTCCCGCAACCAGAGGTGTGAATACACCCCCACTGTGATGGCTGCACTCCCTGTGTGGTCAAAACAATGAGTTCTGTGAATGGCTCTTATTATTTTTCTTAATTCAGCCCAAAAATGTAACAATTTAACACTTTTCCACTTGATTGTATGAATCTCATCAGCTACATCCACTCAAAGTATGAAAATAATAAACAAAACATCCAGCAGACTAGTGGATTTTGATAATCTAGGCCTTGCACATGACATTTCTGAAAATAAAACCACCCACCAGTGGCCACCAGATGGAGCCGTCCGTTTTGATCCTCGATCCTTTTGGATCGATCCCAGTGTTGAGGGATAGGGACTTTGGGGGGTCATGAGCCATTCCCAGGCGGTCACCCATCCAAGTACTAACCAGGCCGGACCCTGCTTAGCCTCCGAGATCAGACGAGATCGGGCGTGCTCAGGGTGGTATCATTCATAGCTATTATTTCTTTAGAACAACATGATCAGGGGAGAGCGCGAACGCAGTCCCCCACTACCAGAAATTATGCAATCGAGATTCCCACATTTGGGGAATTCGCACGGGTCAGCAACAGCCTCAGTGCAATGGCTGAGCCTCGCTATGGGTGAACCACCTTCTTGATCATGGTATCTCCCTTGCCAGGTAAGTATGAGTTGTACACGTTCAGGTGGGCTGAACGATGCCCACGCGTGTTCCCCAGGAGAACGGTTGCAAAGCATTCGGAGATGTCTAGACTTTAATAAACACTGTAGACCACCGGTCACACGATGACAGGCGAATCTGAAATCAGCGTGATGGAAGCATAACGAAAGGAAACCTGGAGGTCCGAGTTATCGACACGCCACAGAAAGAATCCTTTTTTCTTTCTTAAACAACAGAATAGTGGTGGCGAGATGATGCCTCATGAAACGTCAAAGCCTCGCAGCCAGGTGAACCATCAAAGTGGTTCGACCTCGAAGCTTCAAATGAGTACGCTAGGGACAAGGAATGAAATTATGATGAAAGAAAGAGTTTCCTGTGATGATGTGATGTTTGCTTCGTACAACATCAAAACGTTTAAGAATTAAAGTCATTTCAGTGATACGTGTGAGTGTGCCGTTCATAAATATCTCCCGAGCTCATGGTAGAGAACAAATCATTTGACAAAGGTTTTAAGTCATCCCGGGCAAAATAGATTGTCTTATAACTACAGTAGCCTACTAATAATTGTAATAATAGAACTGCATGATGTCTGAGAACGAGTGTGATTAATTACATAGCCATAAAAGTGATCTTGGAACTGGGTAGGGTCTTCTTTTTGTAGAAATGTGCCAATTGTGAACCCATATCGCGGAACAGCCCGAGATGAAGCCTCGAACGTCACGCGCCACGTCATTTCGCCTATGTGATACGGAGCTTCGCTGGGGGAGGAGCCGAGGTACTCGACACACGCCCCGATGCCTCGACGCAAACCATAACATCACTACAACAGAATATCGTTGGAGTAATTGTAAACAGTGCGTTTGTGAATTGTAAATGACACTTTATTGTCTACAGGCGGACGGGTGTACTCTCAGGAGGAGTTTAGTTTTGTTTTTCACAGTGAGAGAGGGGTGCACCGGTCCTGGAGTTACTGCAATACCAGGTCGATGCGTGGAGTGGACGGAGCAAGCCCCTTTTCCATCTCCCAGTTCGAAAAATCAATTTAATATATGGTCCCCGGGTAGGGGACGTATCAGATATTAAACTGATAAGAACAGATACTACACTTGATCTTAGCCAAAAGGCCGAGAAGCGATGCACACACATGCTCAGACCAAGAGGCTAGCTTCCCAGACACGTCGCTCCACTTGGCGGTTTAACAGACAACGACGAAACAAAAAAAAGACCAAGCAATCTGTGTGCGTGTTTGTGTGTCTGTGAAAGCTGGAGAAATAAACCGAGGTCGCTACATCTCTTTGCTGCTGCCTGCTGGCAGTCTCACTATTCCGTCTGCATGTTTCACAAATAGAGTTTGGAGCAGTGGAGGCTTATATGAGACTACAGGTGAAGCAGTGAGTGAACGAAATGTTGAATGTATTTTCTTTCTTTCTTTATTATTTATTATGTTACCTTTTTAAATTAGACCAGTACGTGAGTGCACTGAATTTCGTTGTACTTCTGTCCAATGACAAATAAATATATATCTATAACACCCGGAACTCTATTGCAGCCAATGAGCTCGAGTTGAAAAAGAAAATAGCTTACAGCACGTGGTATTCCCCGGTGAAGCAGTCAACGGAGGATTCACTCAGGTAAATTTTATCCCCTGCATCGTTTGCTAGTTAATAATTAGACATTTTTTTTTACGGTTTGTATTAAGCTGTTTCGATTTTGTAGAAAGAGAAAAGATTTCGACCGTGTCATAACGTGGTCGTTGTGTATAAAGGGAAGACGTAGAGGTTACGTTTTTAGCTGCTGGGTAGACTTTAGTCAACCTATCGCCGTTTTGTCGGTGAGCAACCATATTACCCGTGGGAAGTCTCGTTTTAATCGTGGCAATCTAAGCTTTCCAACGGTGTATGGCATTACTATATTCACCCAAGGGTTGTTGAAATAATAAGCTGATTAATGTGTGTTTTGTGACGATAGCTAGGCGCGGCTAACGACACTGTTTACAATAGTAAGGGCTACGTCGCATACCTGCAAACTTGTTGCTTTTCGGCGACAATCAACGTTTTCTTGGTCAATTTGATGTGGATATGTGTTAATATGGGTAAATGTGACTGTTGAGACAACAGCTGATGCGAGAGTAATTGTAACATGAAGCAATTTGGCGACCGTGTTAATCTCTTGACAATCTGGCGAGCTTGTTGTCCTAGGCTAATACACCAACAGCAGATTTCTGTATAATAAAGGGCTACATATTGTCAATCTAAATGATCTGCTTTTAGTTTTACTCATTTATTCATGTTTTACAGTACCAGATGGAACATGCCTACACATCAGTGCACCGTGTGCGACAAGACATTCGGTGAAAAGTCCAACCTGGCGAGTCATCTGAAGATCCATGCAGACGCCAGGGAGACCTTTACCTGTGATGTCTGCGGGAAGAGCTTGGCCACTAAACCATCGCTGGTCAGCCATCAACAGCTACACCAGTACCCCAACATCATTTTGTACCGGCTAGGAGAGGCCAGGCTGTACTGTACAGAGGCAGATTAATTAAGAAAGTCATGTAACTTTGTTCACATTTAGTCTACTCTGCTAAATATATATGTAAGGGATAATGCCCGACGAGGTGTCCATTATCAGGAATTAATGGACGACGTGGAGGCGTGAACCGTCCGACGCGAAGCGGAGGACGGTTGCCTCCGCGAAGTCCATTAATTCCTGATAATGGACACCTCGAAGGGCATTATCCCGCTTATACCACGGTCACTTACCAAAGGTGACCAAATTAAGACCATTCATTTATATTTTCATGCGTTTTACAATCTGAATGTAAAGTTTTCCACAAAACATACATTTGTTTCCCTGGTTATGCCTGAGGGTCCGACTAATACCCGGAACCACCATTACACGCCCGTTGGGTTCTCATGCAATGGAAACGTTGTTCACTCCTCCAGTAATTAGGACGGACCATAGCTACGACTTTAGAACGGGAGGTAGCGGGAGGTATTATAGTCCGCTGAGCTTTGTTTTGTTTCCCGTTGCTATGGTTACTACTATTTTAGAGACGATACGCCAGCTAGCGCATTAATTGAGAACGGTAAACAGACAATTTGACGGAACTACTTGTCCAGGTGTCCGTATATCAGGAGTTAATGCACACCCTGCATCCAATCAGAATCGAGTATTCCCGCAGACCGTGGTATAAGTAGGGATAATGCATAGAACGCCGGTCATTATCGGGAAAATAAGCCCCACCAGGGCGAACAGTACACCGACGCGCAGCGAAGGTGTCTTGCTTCGCCCTGAAGGGTCTTATTTTCGATATTGACCGGCGACGTTCTATACATTAGCCCGCTTATTACAAGGCTCCTGCCAAAACGAAAAAATAACTTCACATGCTGTGTCTTTTTTACAATTTATTCGTTACCAGCATTCGTAGTGTTGATCAGCAGAGGGGTCACCGGACCCATGCAAGTGAACGGAGCGTTCCACGGCATTGAGAAGACCCGTGTAATAAAGACCTAGGCTATAATATTTCTGTTTATGGCATAGATTTCTCCTCAGATTAGGCTAATAAACCAATGATAAAATAAAAATGAAAACGCTCGATCAAAGGCCCGGCCCGAGGATAGTGGTGGGAAATATCGACCCGACCTGGCCCGCGTCGGGCTCGGGCTCGGGCAGAGAATCTAAACACTGACTAGAACTAGGCCTACTTAGCAGGTGTCTGTAGGCCTATATCAGGAGATAATACACACCCTGCAGCCAATCAGAATACGAGTATTCCCCCAGACTGTGGTATAAACAATATTATTCACGAGTTATAATCAACCCCTACACATCAATATTAAT
>NC_079433.1:1081774-1104274 GCF_026213295.1 Gadus chalcogrammus | reverse complement strand
CTGTTTAAATCCTCTCACTCACTCACTCACTCACTCACTCACTCACTCACTCACTCACTCACTCACTCACTCACACGCTCATCGCACACACAAAAAAGCTCAGCCGCACTCTTTCTCACGCACAACTTACACACACAATCTTCCCAGTTCCCGATTCCCAATGCAATATTCCCTCTGTGAGCCCAACCCTCTCCCTGTGATTGGACGACACTGTGGATCAGAGTGAGCGTACGTTAACCTGATGACCACTGATTGGTCAATGAGCAACAGGTGTGGGAACCCTTCCGCTCTCTCTCTCTCTCTCCTCTCTCATCTCTCTCTCTCTCTCTCTCTCCTCTCTCTCTCTCCTCTCTCTCTCTCTTAGCCTTGTTATAAAGGGATAATGATGATAGTTTGATGATATTCTCTTGCAATACAAAATAGCTTGTTGAATAGATCTGGGCCCTGTACCACGAAGCTCGCTTAGAGGGTTAGCGAGGTATGTTGAGCTCCAAGCCTGGGTTAGTTGTACCACGAAAGTCGATCTCTTTTAGCGTCGCTGTATCACCATGGTGACTTATGCTCGCAACCAAACCTGGTCGGGAGCAGTTTTTCGGCTTAGTCTAGCCGGAGATCGGCTACTTAAATCGGCGTGCGCAGCTTCCTAGCCCCTCCTCTGACAATGGCGTCACCATTTGTGGGTGTTCCCGTGGACCCCGGCGCACTTCTCCGGAGACAAGGGTTTTACGGGACAGAACCGATCCCTTGGCATTGTCTGACGATATTCAGATTTCAGACTTTATTGTCATTGTGCAAACAACGAAATTGGGGTTCTTCATGAGAGATACAGATTCTCATCAGAGGGTGTTCGTTATTTGATCGTCCTTTGGACCTTATGGAGACAATGATTACTGTTGCGCATTGTGTCTCAGTGACAGAGTGCTAGAGTGGAGGTAGCGCGTCAGTCTTGAATTTTTGCGCGGGGGGTTCAACTCCCAAGTGACGCGAATTTATGTGAAGCTTAAAAAGTCCTAATTCTCATGCATATGGAATACTTATTCACTAAAGCTTATGGAATTATATTTTTGTGCTTATTTCGAACTTGAACCCATATTTTCAAGGCCGTGCTGGCACCACATCTATGGGGGTAAAATGCATGATGATAGACCGGCGAATTTGAACCCCGGTCGCTGGCGTTCGGGTCTTATACTAATCCACTACGCTACAGCCGCTACCTCTCAGCTGCCAAAAACATGCGATAAATAGGGTGTATTTAAAGTGAATTCCCTAAATGATAGAATAAGGCAGGATGGACGTTGCTTATGCATTTTTAAATCATCATCATTCTATTTGGATTAATGGCGAACAATTCTGCATTTGGCATAGTTATTTTACAGACAATATGCAGAATCTTTTCACTCACTCATATAGACTGCTTGATCTATCGTAAAGGTGAGAAAAATGACGCAAAAAACGCCCCTTTCACGTGAACGCGCACTGAACCTAAAGCGGAAAACCTGGTTCAACTAATTGAATCTAAAGTGAGCTTCGTGGTACCATTTAACTCTGATTGCGAGTTGCGGCTCTGTCGAGCCAGGTTTTCCCAAGAAAGCCTGGGTATGTTCAGCGAGCTTCGTGGTATAGGGCACTGGTTAAGATTATCTGGTTCAGTGAGATCTATTCTAGTTTCCCCCAACAGCCGAACACTAACATGTTGCCCTGGCTTGTAAATATTTTACTTTAAATAAAATTAGTATGGACTGAATTGAGAATAGTGTTGGTCTACAAGTGTCCATCACAGCTTGCACAACAGCAAAGGTGTGTCTGTGTGTGTTGTGTGTTGTGTGTGTGTGTGTGTGTTGTGTGTGTGTGTGTGTGTGTGTGTGTGTGTGTGATTGTGTTTGCGTGTGTTTATGAGGCCTTGCTCCTGGGATAAGTACATTTACCTTTCACTTGTCATGGCACAAAAGTCACTTTTCTGATTGTCATTTTACAATAGTAATAATTGTTCATGTTGTTTGTGACTTAAGTTGTATTCAAATATGAATACAAATCTGTAGTTGGCTCCTAGACATGTCCACTACGCTGTCTGCTATATTATACCTATGTACGTTGTATATTTATATTCAGAGTGAGGGTGAGGGTTAGCGAGGTGAGGGTGAGGGTGAGTGAGGGTGAGGGTTAGGGGTTAGGGTTAGGACGCTAAGGACGGTCATTGGGACCCGACACACGTCAGCTCGTCTCAAAGTCGAGTGGTGGTCCTAGATGCTTTAGTGCTGACTTAATAGTCAAATTAATCAATGTGTGTGTGTGTGTGTGTGTGTGTGGTGTGTGTGTGTGTGTGTGTGTGTGTGTGTGTGTGTGTGTGTGTGTGTGTGTGTGTGTGTGTGTGTGTGTGTGTGCGTGTCTGTGTTTAATCTGTTAACACAGAGGTCTACCAAGCCTCTCTGGTGCTCTTCTGTCCGTTCGGTTGCTTCTCTTATTTCCACTTCAACTGTTGAGGTCCACCGGTAACTAATGACGCCACCGCCTTTCTGAATTCCCATTGGTCGAGCGGGTCCGCCTCCTCCCTCCCCTGGAGTCCCTCCACACTCAGCATGGGGGGGGGGGACTGCTGCTGCTGCTGGGGCTCCTCTCCGGGGGGTCTGCAGGAAGGACCCTTCAGAGCGTCTCCGTCCCAACTATATCTAGAACTAGAACTAGAACTATAGTGGTCCCGAAGCAGTGCTTGGTTTTGCTGTCTTTCCTTTTGATGTGAAAATGTGTTTGTGTACAATCTCAAACTCGAACAATTAATCCACAGATGATTAATCATTCACTTGTTCTGATATTTAAGCCGATTTAAACTCTCTCTCTCTCTCTCTCTCTCTCTCTCTCTCTCCTCCTCTCTCTCCTCTCTCTCTCTGTCTCTCAGTCCTGTCTGTCTGTCTGTCTGTCTGTCTGTCTGTCTGTCTGTCTGTCTGTCTGTCTGTCTGTCTGTCTGTCTGTTGCTCTCCCTCCCCTTCTCCCCTCTCTCTCCCTCTCCTCTCCTCTCTCTTCTCTTCTGCGCCGTGAAAGAGAAACGCGATCCCAATTGGTCTTCTACAATAAGCAGTCTCCGATTTGTTGGGTTCGTACATTTTAAGTGCTCTTTATCGGGGAAACCACGGAGAACTGGACTTCAGTCAGGCTCAGGAGGTCCGGAGGAACGAGTCCAGGTGTTCATTCTCACTCTGTGTAAGGCCTTGTGCACACCACTCTGGTAGAGGAGGAGGAGTTTATCTTTCCTGGAGGTTGGTGGTTCATCTGAGAGCAGATTGATACCAGTATCGATGAAGGACAGAAAGACATAAAGGGCAGCCAGAAACTCCTGGATGAGATCCTGAAATGCCTCTCTCTATGTATCTCTCTCTCTCTCTCTCTCTCTCTCTCTCTCTCTCTCTCTCTCTCTCTCTCTCTCCTCCTCTCTCTCTCTCTCTCTCCTCTCTCTCTCTCTCTCTCTGTACTTAATGAATCCTTTAAGTACATATAAACAAAATCGTGAAATAACTAAAGCAACAGCTTTTAAGTGTTGGACTATAAAGACAAGATATAGCGATGTATTTATGATATCTCTCAGATAGCACTCGTTATGATACCATTACGTCTGCAAATTATTACGTCTCCTATTGCACTCCTACCATCCCTGGAGAGGGATCCCTCTTCTGGGTTCCTTCTCCAGGTTCCCTGATATTAGGGGGGTTTCCCTGCCCCTTTGGAGGGCTAGGGTCAGGGGTCGTCCTGACCCTAAAAAAAACAGGACACACACACACACACACACACACACACACACACACACACACACACACACACACACACACACACACACACATACACATACACATACACATACACACATACACATACAGACCACAGATTACAAGACTCAACGTATCTGGAGACGCAGCGGTGCAAAGAGGAAATGAAGATCCTGAGATCTATTCCAGTTTCCCCCAACAGAGCCATACAGCCGAACACAAACATGTTGCCCTGACTTGTAAATATTTTACTTTAAATAAAATTAGTATGGACTGAAATGAGAATAGTGTTGGTCTACAAGTGTCCATCACAGCTTTCACAACAGCAAAAGTGTATGTGTGTGTGTGGTGTATCTGTGTGTGTGTGTGTGTGTGTGTGTGTGTGTGTGTGTGTGTGTGTGTGTGTGTGTGTGTGTGTGTGTGTGTGTGTGGTGTGTGTGTGTGTGTGTGTGCGTGTCAACATTAACTTTTTCATGAGACCACATCACTAAAACAGCCATATCCCTCCTCTCAATCACACCACCTCTGAGCAATAACTGTTTAAATCGTCTCACTCACTCACTCACTCACTTGCTCACTCACTCACTCACTCACACGCTCATCGCACACACACAAACAAGCTCACACGCACTCTTTCTCCCGCACAATTTACACACACACTCTTCCCAATTCCCCGATTCCCAATGCAATATTCCTCTGTGAGCCCAACCCTCTCCCCTGTGATTGGACAACACTGTGGATCAGAGTGAGCGTACGTTAACCTGCTGACCACTGATTGGTCAACGAGCAACAGGTGTGCAGCCTCCCCAGCCCCAGGTTGGTTTTCAAGTCTAATGAGAACCCTTCCTCTCTCTCTCTCTCTCTCTCTCTCTCTCTCTCTCTCTCTCTCTCTCTCTCTCTCTCTCTCTCTCTCTCTCTCTCGTGTAAAGTGGGTCAATAAGTGCTTTGATTCTAATTACAATCAGAGCCTTCAACGATGAAGATGTACACCAAAAGTGCAAAAATCCTTAGTACATATAAAACAAAATCGTGAAATAACTAAAACAACGGCTTTTAAGTGTGGTATTATAAAGACAAGACAAAGCGATGGATAGAGGATATCTCTCAGATAGCACGAGTTATGCTATCATTACGTCTGCACATATTACGTCTCCTATTGCACTCCTACCATCCCTGGAGAGGGATCCCTCTTCTGGGTTCCTTATTCAAGTTCAAGTTCAAGTTCAAGTGTACTTTATTGTCAAAAATCTATGTAACAGGGTTAGCACAGAAGTTTGAAATTGCGTTTGGCCAGACTCCAATGTGTAGTTAAAAACATTTAACAAAAAAAACATAACATTTAAATAAGACATTGACAATAATCTCTCACACACACACACACACACACACACACACACACACACACACACACACACACACACACACACACACACACACACACACACACACACACACACACACACCACACACACACACACACACACACACACACAGCAGCAGAAGTACAATCAGTGGTCACAAGGTGCAACAGTAAAGTAAAGTGCAACAGTAAAGTGCCAGTGACATGGTGAAGTTCATGTGGTTTTCTTCAGTGTGTTGATGAGTCTGATGGCTTGTGGAAAGAAGCTGTTACTCAGTCTGCTTGTGCGGGACCGCAGGCTGCGGTACCGCTTCCCTGATGGTAGAAGGGAGAACAGACTGTGTGCTGGATGAGTTGTGTCTTTGATGATGTTCATTGCCCGCTTGGAACAGTGTGAAGTGTACAGCTTCCTGAATGGCTGGTAGGGGTGACCTGATGATCTTTTCTGCTGTCCTCACCACCCTCTGCAGTGCCTTCTTGTCTGCAGCTAGACAGCTGCCATGCCAGACAGAGACGTTGCTGGTCAGGATGCTCTCAATAGCACCTCTGAAGAAGGTGGTGAGGGCAGAAGTGGGGAGGTCAGCTCTTCTCATCCTTCTCAGGAAGTAGAGTCGTGTCTGCGCCTTCTTGACCAGCGCGGTGGTGTTGGTAGTCCATGAGAGGTCATTCGTGATGTGCACTCCCAGGAACTTTGTGCTTTTCACAGACTCTACTGCACTGCCGTTGATGATGAGTGGGATGTGTGTTGGTTGTTCCTTCTGAAGTCTACAGTAATTTCTTTTGTTTTGGTTACGTTGAGAAGCAGATTGTTCCTCTCACACCAGTTGATGAGTAGCTGTACCTCCTCTCTGTATGCTGAGTCATCATTGTCTTTGATGAGGCCCACCACTGTTGTGTCATCTGCAAATTTGATGATGTGATTCGTTTCAAATTTGGCACAGCAGTCGTGGGTCATCAGCGGTGAACAGCAGGGGGGATAGCACACATCCTTGCGGCACCCCCGTGTTTATGATGGTGGTCGCTGAGGAGTTGTTTCCGACTCTGACTGTCTGCGGTCTGTTAGTAAGAAAGTCCAGCAGCCAGTTGCACAGTGAAGTGCTGATGCCTATTTTATTCAGCTTGTCCACCAGATGTTGGGGGATGACGGTGTTGAACGCAGAGCTGAAGTCTATGAACAACATCCGTGCGTGACTGTTTTTATTCTCCAGATGAGCCAGGCAGAGGTGGAGTGCTGTTGCTATGGCGTCATCAGTGGAGCGCTTGGGGGCGGTAGGCAAATTGGTATGGATCCAGAGTAGTGGGGAGGGTGGATGTTAGGTGGGCCTTTACCAGTCTCTCAAAGCACTTCATCATGATGGGGGTGAGTGCTATGGGTCTGTAGTCGTTCAGTGATGATACCTGGTGACTTCTTGGGTAGTGGTACGATGGTGGTAGCTTTGAAACTTGCTGGTATGATGGCTTGGTTCAGAGAGGCTGTTGTAGATGTCTGTGAGGACGTCGGTGAGTGAGTCTGCACAGTCTCTGAGCACACGCCCGGGTATGTTGTCAGGACCTGCAGCTTTCCTGGGGTTCACCTTGAGTAGGGTCGTCCTCACGTCCGCTGGGTCCAGTTGAAGTGTTGTGCTGTCAGGGTTTACGGTTTTTTTTTTGGGTGTTGTGGTGTTATTTCTTCAAACCGGCTGAAGAAGGTGTTTGAGTGAGTTGAGGAAGTCTGTGTTGTCCTCACACGGTGGGGGGGATGGTTTGTAGTCTATGACTGACTGGATGCCTTGCCACAGGCGTCTTGGGTCCTTTGTGTCAGATAAGTATGAGTTTATTTTTTGTCCATATGCACGCTTGGCTGCTCCCACGCCCCGGTGCAAGTTGGCCCTGGCAGACTTGAGGGCCTCCTTGTCCCCAGACTTGAAAGCAATGTTGCGTGCCCTCAGGAGCTCACGTACCTCCCTGGTGAACCAGGGTTTTTTCGTTTGCTCTCACTGTAATGTCCTTGGTGACGGTTACATCTTCCATGCATTTTGTTATGTATCCAGTTACAGAGTCTGTGTATTCGGTGAGGTTGACGTCCTGGTTGGTGGTGGCCGCCTCCTGAAAACCGAACCAGTCTGTGCATTCAAAACAGTCCTGTAGAGCTGCTGTGGAGCCCTCTTGCCAGGCCCTGATCTGTTTCACAGTTGGCTTGCTTCTCGTCAACAGAGGTCTGTAGGCTGGGATTAGCATAACAGAGAGATGGTCTGATGAACCCAGGTGGGGGTGGGGAACAGCTCTGAAGGCCTGTCTGATGTTGATGTAGACCTGGTCAAGTGTGTTCTCTCCCCTTGTTGCAAAGTTCACACACTTGTGATAGTGTGCATTACTGTTTTCAATTTGGCCTGATTAAAATCGCCAGCGATTACGCAGACCGAGTCCGGGTGTGTGTTTTGTAGTGTACTCACAGACTTGTACAGAATGGAGAGTGCCTCCTTTGTTGTTGGCGCTGGGGGGAAGGTAAACAGCTGTGATGTTGACGGTATGAATTCACGCGGCAGGTAGAATGGACGGCAGTTGAGGGTTAAAAACTCAATGTTCTCTGAGCAGTGACTTGTAATGACTGCTGCGTTTGTACACCAGTTGTTATTGATATAAATGCACACACCACCTCCTCGAGATTTACCCGTGCTGGCGTGGTTTCTGTCAGCGCGGAATGTTGTAAACCCATCCAGTTTAATTACGCTGTCCGGAACGTTGTGTGAAGCCACGTCTCGGTTAGGATGATCGCGTTGCATTCTCTACGTTTCTATGTGTGGTTAAATCCAGCTTGAGATAATCCATTTTGTTTTCTAACGAGCGGACGTTCGATAGGAGAATAGATGGTAGTGCTGTTTGTGAGGGTTTCTTTTCAAGCGGTGTGTGATGCCGGCTCGGCAACCTCGCCTTATCCTCCGTCCTGTGCTCGGCCTCCGCTGCCGCATCAGCTGCTTCCAGTTTCGGTTGGTGGGGGCGGGGGAGCCCGCTGTCACGGAGGGTCCGGTTGGTCACGGGACATATTCCAGACCGAGAAGAGTTTCGCGATCGAGGCGAAGTTAACTCCGGACATATCCTTTGTGCTGTTGTTGTTTCTAAGTCCCAGTAGTGTACTCCTGTTGTACGCGATTTTGAAGACGATTTTGACGGTACATTTAACATAAAACACACATTTTTATCGGGAGCCGGCTTGGCCGCAGCCACCCACACGGGCGCCGCCATGGTAACCCTGTATCAAGGTTCCCTGACATTTGGGGGGTTTCCCTGCACTTTGGGGGGCTAGGGTCAGGGGGCGTCCTTTAAGAAGCGGCCTGTGAAGCCCTTCAGATCTCTGGTCCAGGGCGTTTCTAACTGTTTGACCTGATGGGGATGTGGTGTTTCAAGGCTGCTCGGACGGCCGGGGAGTTTCCCCCACAGAGCCATCCCCCCAAATACAGACATGTTGCCATGGCTGAGAATATATTGTGAAATACACTCAATAATTATTATGATGACATGGAAATAAACACAAGACCCACACACACACACACACACACACACACCACACCACACACAACACACACACACACACACACACCACACACACACACACACACACACAACACACACACCACACACACACACACACACACACACAGACCACAGATAACAAGACTCAGGGTGTAGAGGAGAGGAAATGAAGATCTGAAGATAAATATGTTTCTTCATAACTATTAGTATGTAAGCTTTAATAAAAGGTTTAATAAAATAGTTCTCAACAGGCTAGATTTTTTATTATCCTTATATATATAACTATATGAGACTTACATAACTATATTAGCCTTGTTATAAAGGGTAATGATGATAGTTTGATGATATTCTCTTGCAAAACAAAATAGCTTGTGGTATAGATCTGGTTCAGATTATCTGGTTCGGTGAGAATCTATTCTGGTTTCCCCCAACAGAGCCATACAGCTGAACATAAACACGTTGCCCTAGCTTGTAAATATTTTACTTTAAATAAAATTTGTATGGACTGAATGAGAATAGTGTTGGTCTGCAAGTGTCAATCACAGCTTTCACAACTGCAAAGGTGTAGGTGTGTGTGTGTGTTTGTGGTGTGTGTGTGTGTGTGTGCGTGTCAACATTAACTTTTCATGAGGCCTTGTCCCTCAGATAAGTACATTAACCTTTCTCTTGCCAGGCACAAAGTCACTTTTCCGAGTAAAAATGTGTCATTTTACAATGGTGATAATTGTTCATGGTTTTTTTGCGAACGGAGAATGCAGAATTCAGACGAGCAACAGTTGCAATAATTCACACCATGTCAACCACATCACTAAAGCAGCCAATATCCCTCCTCTCAATCACATTGGCTCTGAGCAATACTGTTTAAATCCTCTCACTCACTCACTCACTCACACGCACTTATCGCATCACACACAAACAAGCTCACACGCACTCTTTCTCACGCACAACTTACAACAAACTCTTCCCAGTTCCCCGATGTCCCCAATGCAATCTTCCCTCTGTGAGCCCAACCCTCTCCCTGTGATTGGACGACACGGTGGATCAGAGTGAGCGTCCGTTAACCTGATGACCACTGATTGGTCAACGAGCAACAGGTGTGGAACCCTTCCTCTCTCTCTCTCTCTCTCCTCTCTCTCTCTCTCTCCTCTACCTCTCTCTCTCCTTTGCTCTCTCTCCTCCTCTCTCTCTCTCTCTCTCTCTCTCGTGTGTAAAGTGGGTCAGTAAGTGCTTCGATTCTACTTACAGTCAGGGCCTTCAACGATGAAGATGTACACCAAAAGTGCAAAAATCCTTTAAGTACATATAAAACAAAATCATGAAATAACTAAAGCAACGGCTTTAGGTGTTACACTATAAAGACAAGAGATATCGATAGATAGAGGATATCTCTCAGATAGCACTTGTTATGCTACCATTACATCTGCACTTTATTACGTCTCCTATTGCACTCCTACCATCCCTGGAGAGGGACCCCTCTTCTGGGTTCCTTCTCCAGGTTCCCTGACATTAGGGGGGTTTTCCTGCCCTTTGGGGGGCTAGGGTCAGGGGGCGTCCTTTAAGAAGCGGCCTGTCGAAGCCCTTCAGATCTCTGGTCCAGGGCGTTCTAAACTGTTTGACCTGATGGGGATGTGGTGTTTCAAGGCTGCTCGGACGGCCGGGGAGTTTCCCCCACAGAGCCATCCCCCCAAATACAGACATGTTGCCATGGCTGAGAATATATTGTGAAATACACACACACACACACACACCACACACCACACACACACACACCCACACACACACACACACAACACACACACACACACACACACACACACACACACACACACCACACACACACACACACACACACACACAACACACAGACCACAGATAACTAGGCAAGGGTGTAGCGTCCTATAGCTCTACGTATCTGGATATGCAGCGGTGCAAAGGAGGAATGAAGGATAAATAAGTTTCTTCATTGCTATTAGTATGTAAGCCTTATAATGAAGGTTTAATAAAATAATTCTCAACAGCTTGATTTTTTATTATCCCATAACTATATTAGCCTTGTTATAAAGGATAATGATGATAGTTGATGATATTCTCTTGCAATACAAAATAGCTTGTTGAATAGATCTGGTTAAGATTATCTGGTTCAGTGAGATCTATTCTAGTTTCCCCAACAGCCGAACAATAACATGTTGCCCTGGCTTGTAAATATTTTACTGAAAATAAAATTAGTATGGACTGAATTGAGAATAGTGTTGGTCTACAAGTGTCCATCACAGCTTGCACAACAGCAAAGGTGTGTGTGTGTGGTGTGTGTGTGTGTGTTTGAGTGTGTGTGTGTGTGAATGTGTGTGTGTGTGTGTGTTTGAGTGTGTATGTGTGTGTGTGATTGTGTGTGCTGTGTGGTGTTTATGAGGCCTTGCTCCTGGGATAAGTACATTTACCTTTCACTTGTCATGGCACAAAGTCACTCTTCCGATTGTCATTTTACAATAGTAATAATTGTTTCATGTTGTTTGCGAACGGAGAATGCAGAATTCAGACGAACAAACAGTTGCAATAATTCACACCATGTCAACCACATCACTAAAACAGCATAACCCTATGTTATACCTATGTACGTTGTGTATTTATATTCAATGAAAATAATCTTGTGTCTGTTTGTGCTTGCAGGAGTCCGTGTGTCACTGAAGACATCTGATAAGTGTGTCTTCACTCTGATAAGAGTGTCACCACTGTCACTTCCTGACACTGATGATATCAGATTGCAGGCTGACGACTCCTCAGAATTAAAACATGCGAAGTGTTTTTTTCCAGCTGATATAGCAGAACCGACTCCTGAGAGCAGACGTATCTGAAGCTGTCAGGGAGGAACCATGGCTACCATCTCTGAACCGGACCCTGGACTCTCTGAGGAACCTGAGGACACGTCTTTGGACCGGAGGGGAGCGCAAGAGAAGATTTGGTAGGTGCCCTTTAGAGAGGAGTTAAAATAGATAATCCATTAAAAAACGTCTTTTCATCTGCATACATTTGAAATGCTACTTTTAGAAAACGTTTTTAGCCAAAGGGACCGACCTGATGAACCAGCGACCCTACAGACAGATTTATTCTCCTAATTAACGACATGTGTGTGTTCGAGACAAAAAGCTCACATTAACCTTCCTATACGTGTGATTACGCCCATGAGTTACGGACTACTGATAGGCATCTCAAGTAGTTGTGTGTTTTATGGATATATGTCCGTTATATACGTGGAACAGAGTGCAGAGTAACTTTAGGGAGCAGAACACAAGTTTAGTTTTTTCATGACTTATTATTAATGGTAGTGCAACGTGAAATTAGAGTGACTATGGTTTATGTAATCAACAATTTTGTCTTTTAATATGGCTGCTCATTTAACTGAAGTGATATCAGGTGTACTTATGAATTTAACATAATTCTATAAGTTTGTCATTCATATGAACATATCTTAAATTATACCACAAACATGTCCCCATATTTTCTGCGTGGGCCGATGTGAAAGACCCTGGTGACACGCAGGCCACATGTTGTCCCCCCTCCATTACTGTGTGTGTACGTATGTGATTCTGTGTGTATTACTGTATAACTATGTGCGCGTATTATGACAATAATGAGGGAATAATAACATGCATGCTAGAAACCAGTACTTGCTCTGCTTAAGTGTGTTCTAAACACGAGAGCCACAGTACCAGTCATCACTTACTGAGGTGTTCTCAGTAGAGGTCTTCAGGTGTTCTTCAAGACGGGGAGGGATTTCTGCAGACCGTAGGGAGTCTGGACTGTGAATGACAGCCACGCCGTATGAATATATCAGTGTGTACATTACTCTGTGTGTCAGTGTGTGTGTGCTTGAGTGCGTTTTTGAGTCTGTGTGCAGCGAAGAAAAACATTTCCTTACACTGATGGTATCAGAGTGCAAGCTGATAATTGGTCAGAATGAAAACAAGTGACGTTGTTTTACCAGCTGGTAGAGCAAAGAAGAAGGCTAAGTTCAGACGCCGTGGAAGCCGTCAGAGAGTAACAATGGTCACCATCTCGGACCGGGAGGAGACCAAGAAGAGAAGATTTGGTAGGTGCCCCTTTTATAGAGAATTTAAAAGAAATAATCCAGTCCAAAACAATGATCCAAAAAAGTATGATTTCCTCCAAATACATTTAAGATTTATGTTTAGATTTTTGTGACCGTGTGTGTGTGTGTGTGTGTGTGTGTGTGTGTGTGTGTGTGTGTGTGTGTTGTGTGTAGGTGTGTGTGTGTGTGTGTGTGTGTCCTACTCCTAAACAGCTCTATGGTTTCACATCACTGTCATTGTGAGCATCGGACTGCTGAGTATTCTCCTCATCTCCCTGCGCTTCAGTGAGTCTAAATCATATCCTCCTGAATAGAATTACAATACAGTAATCATATCATTGATTGTATTAATAGCAATGATATGTTAAATATTGTTTTGTTAGATTTAGTGATAATAATACGGTTAGCACACATACACCGCACGCACACCCATAAACACAGCATACACACACACAAACAATCCACACACACGTGCACGAACACACACCGCACATGCACACACACTGCACACACGGGCGTGCTGATGCAGGCGTTTCAAGACAAGGGCAGCGCAGGACACCGCCTACACACACACCACACACACATGCACACACACACGCACACACATGCACGTGCATACACACACTGCACACACGCGGATGCAGATGTTTCAAGACAACGGCAAGATTGAGATAACAGCCCCGCCGTCGACACACTCTCCCACCTGAGCCTTATGTCCATCAAAGACACTTTTTTGCAAAACCTTATTTTTCTTTAAACATTCTCCATCTCCTTGAGGCTCCAGAAATGTCTTGTGATATTGAAATCCCCCCTGCCGACTGTATTAGTTGTTTTATTTTTCTTATGTTTTATGTGTAGGCTATGTGTGACTGTAGGCTACTGCTGCTTGTCTTGGCCAGATCACTTGAAGAGGTGTTTAATCTCAATGACGCATTCTTCTGTTAACAAAAAAAAAACATCTCTCACGTCAGGTAGCCAATGTACAATCTGTAATCTTGCCCTCACAACACCCCCCCCTCACCCTCTCCCCCCCCCCCCACGCAAGCCTGTGCTTTAGTTCACTATAGTTAGGTAGTGTTGCTGCCTTAGCTGTTGTAACATGAACACATTTTTCAGCTGTTTGTTATTATTATTTCCAACTAACCAATAGTATTTGCCATGCATTTTTTTAGTATCAATGCACTTTGAGCCCTGAATAACAGTAAAAGCTATTGAATGATTGATTTGCATGCATAGTCTACTACACTTTCCATTAAACAATCCCCCTGTAAAACCCAACAGTTAGCTGAACATTATATGGTCGCATCCTTCCACTCCCTGTTTTCTCACCCTGTTTAAACAAGAAATCAACTGCATTTGTCCCACGGTTTGTGCTATGGGAAATTAAAGGTCCCATGGCATGCTACCTCATGGATGCTTTAATATAGGTATTAGTTGGCCCCAAACACAGTATTGAAGATGTTCCTGAAATTCCAGCCGTGGTGCAGAATTACAGCCACCTACGAGCCAGTCGCACATTGAGCTTTCCCCAAATATGCCGTGTCTGTGTCAGTAGCTTTAATGCAAATGAGGAGGAGAGAGGCGGGTCCAAGAAGGAGGGTGGGGGTGTGGCCCTGAGCAGCTTGAGGCCAAGGTACCATGCGCTCTGCTTACAGTGGATGTATCGCAATGACGAAGCATACAACAATCAATCCCTTTCTCCTCAATGTCATGGTTCATGTACTTCAGGGAGTCAAAGCCAAAGTTCCTTTCCCCCAATTCCTTCTCAACCATGGCGGAGATAACCCCAACTACAGTCTGGTTGTGGAATTACTAGGGACGTCAAAGAACCGACGTTTTATGCGCCATAGCATCAAAGCAGAACGGTTATCCAAACTACAAGCACCACACATGTGGCGCTCGCATGGTCGTAGCTCATTGTCCGATTGGCAGGCCGAATTTTCTGGGCGGGCCAGTCAGAGAAAGGGGAGGTAACTTGGCCCCTTATGACGCCCATATGGGGCCACATTACAAATCAGCGCCCCTTAGCTTCCATTTTTTTTAGAGGCGAGCAGGATACCTAGTGCTCGTTTTACACCGAACGCAAGTTTTAGCCACTGGGAGACGATAGGCAGGCTAGGGGAACTCATATTAATGTTAGAAAACCTCATAAAGGGAGATTTTCATGCCATGGGACCTTTAAGCAATAAAATACACTCTCCTTCTCCAGTATCGTTCGCGACACCCTTCTTCTTCGTCTTTTCTTGAATTTGTCTCTAACTCATGCTCTAATCTTTCATTGATCGATTCTTCGGATGTTGTGAATGCAACAGAATATATATGATGCATCGTTGCAGTAACATTTAAGATGATGGCGATGAGTTCTGCCCGTTCTGCCTCCGTGCTGTCTGCGGTCAAACCAAAACAAACTACAGTGTCAGCGGCCGCACTTATCCCGCCTCTTGCGAACTTCGACCATGCGTCCAATCCCGCCCTTTGCAAGCCCACCCCCCTAGATTCTGCTGATGTCTGAACGACATCGATGCCCGCAGATAAAGCATCAAGTGTGAAAAACCCTCAGGGTCGAATCTTCTGATATACAAATACGGCAAACTTAAAAATATTATGCTTGCTTCATGAAGTTAGGAGAAAATTGTTATGCTTGCTTCGTTACGTTATAGGTGAACCAATATATTATACGTTGTAACATTATAGGCAATTCTTTTTTTTAATATTTAATTATATTACATTATGCGCTCAGAAATTAAATAGAATATCGACAGTAACATTTAAGATGATGGCGATGAGTTCTACCCGTTCTGCCTCCGTGCTGAACGGGCAGTTTCATATTATTAGCTATGGGTTTAAAAACTACTAGAGGTTGAGCGCAGGCAACGCACACACGGACACTCTAGTCTTACTTCTATATAATAGCAGGCCTGTCGCACCAGTTACTCAAGTTGGTCAGTGTGCACGTGCCAAGCAGCCTGCAGCTCTCACACACACACACAGCACACGCAAACGCAAACGCAAACGCATACATACACACCGCATCCACACACACCGAACAAACACACCACCGCACATACGCAGCTGTGCACAAACATACACGGAAGCACACACACACGCACGCACACACACCGCTAGCCAATACAAAGGCAGCGACACACTCGCCCAGGTAAGAGGTTATGTTTTAACCGTAACGGCTCCGCCATCGACACACGCGCAGGTAAGAACACACACGCACGCGCACACACCGCAGCGACACTCGCCCAGGTAACACGTTATGTTTTCAAACATAACGGCTCCGTCATCGACACACGCGCCCAGGTAAGACCACACACGCACACACCGCGACTCGCCCAGGTTAGACGTTATGTTTTTAAACATCTTACTGCTATAGAATAGCAGGCCTGTCGCACATGTGAAGGTGCGTCCACACAAAACAAAACGCGAGCGTTTGTGTTCTTTTTGTCTCATTGCTTTATTGGGCTAATCTGAGGAGAATCTATGCCATAAACAGAAATATTATAGGCCTTTATTACACGGGTCTTCTCAATGCCGTGGAACGCTCCGTTCACCTTGCATGGGTAGTAGTCCGGTAACTTGTCAACCCCAGCGGCAGACTATTTCACTGCTGATCAACACTACGAATGCTGGTAACGAATAAATTGTGAAAAGACACCATGTGAAGTTATTTTCCAAATAGATTTGAAAAACTTTGGAAGTTTATTTACAACACTATTTACATGGTTTCGGAGTAGTACACTTTGACATTTGAATACAGTTCAGCGAGAAAGGCGACGAAGAATAAGAAGGGGGCGTTCCAGTCTGCGTGAACGGGAACCCCCACCACACGAGAACGCCGTTTGTGTCTGCAGTGGGATGATCAGAGATATATATAGAACACTAGATACGTCACGGCAATGTTTGAGCCCCGGTCGGCTGAACGGCCACCGCGGCGCCTCTTGAATGGGTCAACCCGCTGTCTAGTGCATTACACCATAGGGAAAAATTCATACAAAGATGTAGCAAATTGAGCGGTGATTGCTCAGTGGATGACACTAAAAACATCATAGTTGATATTCCATGTTTGATTTTAAGTGGTAGTAAGATTTTTTTTTCCTCTATGTTATACAAGAAACACACTTTTTAACACATGACATTTATATGTTAAAAAGTGTTTATCTATATATATATATATGTATATGTGTGTGTATATACACATATATATATACACGATATATGTAATATATGTAACTATATATATATAGTTATATAAGAACTATATATAATTATAAAGTGATTCCCTCTGATCTGGTTTGTACTGAACGACGGTGTACACCAGGGGTGCCCAACCAGTCGATCGCGGTCTACTAGTAGATCGCCGACAGATCCCAAGTCGATCGCGAGGGGTGTAAGAAAAAAAAAAAAAAAAAAGTTTTTTTTTTTTTTTTTTAATAAAAATTAAATTGCGCGTGGACCATATACGCGCGGGATATCGCATGTGCGGTTAACAGCAGTTGAAAGCCGTCACAGTAGTTACAACACTCCTAAACGTTGGCATGGCTGAGGGGAAACAAGCCTAAGACCTACCCATTTTCACCCTGAGTGGGAGGAAGATTATTGATTATCGTTGAGAAGGTGCCGTGCGCAGACGGAATGGAAACCCCCACTGAAGTCTGTAGGTTCAACGATAACAACCCCCCCCCCACCCCCCCCCCCCCGGTCACAATTGTTCTCTACCCACCCCCCCGTCCACAATTGTTCCTCTACCCCCCCCCCCCCCCCCCCCGCTTGAAGGTAGGTTTGCTGGTAGAATCTCGGGAGGTTGGCTACTTGAAAAGTAGAGCTTGGGGGTCAAAACAGGTTGGGCACCCCTGGTTTACACACTTGAAAGCAGCACATGAACTGGCCTTGTTTTTTTTGAGAAATGAAGCTGTGAACATATATATCTATGTGCTGTCTGACAGTCTGAGAATACCTACTCAAGACCCACACAAGATGGCGGCTCCGTGTGCCGGGCTGAGAGGCGCGTGGCGTATCTAGTGTTCTATATATATCTATGGGGATGATATTGAAATATTTGAACTTCACCGCGACATTCGTGGATGTACAGGCCAATCAGCATTCAACGGCCTAACTGAGTGACATAACGTAACAGCCAATCAGCGTTCCAACAGCGTGGCCAACTGAGTGACGTAACGTAACAGCCAATCAGCTTTCAACCGCCAACCGTTCCCTGCAGTGCCGACCGGGTGAACGCAGCAGGGAGGAGAAGGGATTGTTGCCGTTTGCACTCCCGTAGCTCTATCTAAGTAGTATATAATTATGATATAAATGGAATATATAATATTACGGCCAGAAGCTGTGGTGAGCCTCCGGACGGCCGTAGCGGCGTCGGGATTGGGCTTCGAGGGGTTGTTTACCCGGCGTTGCTAGGGTTACCGGTCCTGTGTGTTCCAACGTGTTATATAGCGGTGGTATCTAATAAATCGCTGTCTAATCAATACTTCATTCACTGCCTCTTCCATGGTCATTACGATATGATGGACCGACTGCGTCTGGTTCTCCGCCGTCCCTCCCTCTTCCACAACAGGTAAAGACATGCTACAGTGGTTATCTCGGCCGTGGTTCACAATGAATTGGCATGAAGCACCGTTGGCGGGCAAAAGATGCTTGCTTCATAACGTAGAGAGGAAATTATTATGCTTGCTTCATTACGTTATAGCTGAACCTAAATGTTATACGTTGTAAACATTATAGGTAAAATTAATTATATTATGTGCTCATAACTGTGTTACATTATCGACTGGGGTTTCCACATTATAGCTATGGGTTTAATTACAACTAGAGGCTGAGCGTGCAATGCGCACGCTCAACCTGTAATAATAGCAATGATAATGATCATTATTGTATTTGTTAGAATTTGTGTTGGGCCAACTAATATGAATAATTGTAACAATAGCAACGATAATGATATTGATAACTGTAGTTATTGCTATTTTAATTAGTATTAATATTATTAATACTAATAATATTAATTATTAGTATTAATAATTATGGACTTTGTTTTGGTTGGCTGTGGGTCCTGTGATGCTTAGAGACGATGTTGTTCTGTTTTAGAGCTCATATCTTCTGTATTCCTCTGTCCTGTCCTAGACTCACCGTCACCCTGGATAGAGGGGAGAGAGAACTTACTGGATGAACTCGGTGAGGGTTTTGTCCAATTTATTAAATCAATCGCGTCATTAACATTCATTTCAAAAACACCCTCTGCTTCTGTGATTCATATTGTGGTCTACTTAGGTCAGGTTTCTATTGTCGTCTATTGAGGTCATGCTTCTATGTGGTCTGTTAAGGTCAGGTCTCAGGGTTGTGTGTCCGTAACGAAGACCGTAAGATAAGCAGTTCTCTGTTGTTCAGGAGGTTCTTTTACATTCAACAGATGAATTGACGCTTCAGGGCTGGATGCTTCACGACAAGAGTCTCTACCGTGTTTCTACTACTAAGAAGGGCTGGAGGGCCAGTTAGAGAAGACTGTCAGAAGAGAAAAGGCAGACCTGGTGGTCATCAACAGCAGAGAAGAACTGGTGTGTGTGTGTGTGTGTGTCTGTGTGTGTGTGTGTGTGTGTGTGTGTGTGTGTGTGTGTGTGTGTGTGTGTCTGCGTGTGTATGTGTGTGTGTGTGGTGTGTGTGTGTGTGTGTCTGTGTGTGTGTGTGTGTGTGTGTGTTGTGTGTATGTGTGTGTGTGTGTGTTCATCTGTGTTGCCTAACAACAGATGATATTACCTTTGGAAACAGGCGTTTGTCAGCAGATTGATGGATACTTCCTGGATAGGACTGAGTGATCGAGAGAAAGAGGGGACCCACAAGTGGGTGGATGGTACCCCCATGACCTCAAGGTAAGGCTGAAGACTCTGTTCAGCAGCATCTCTTCTCTGAAAGTGACAGACTGACCTCCACCTGTCCTCCTCCTCGTGGTTCTCAGTTGGAGACACGTTAAACCACGGCGATGACGGCGGAGCTAAGAGACTGTGTCGTAGCAGGGGAGGACGGCTGGTCTGAAGAGCCCGTGTAACAGACTGCACCACTGGATCGTGAGAAGGTCCTAGACCTGGATCATCTGGAGGCTAGAGCGGAACAAAGAGGGTCCGTAGACTTTGTTTGTGTTCATGAGTGGAGAACGGTTCCTCCTTTCTGTTCTCTGTGCCGTAGATACAGTAAATACACTCTTTAAGAGTTGAAAGGTTGTTGGATGTGTTTAGGTCTACCAAGGTCAGGTTTATATTGTGGTCTAGTGAGGTCAGGTTTCTATTGTGGTCTAGTGAGGTCAGATCACAAGGTTCAACCCTTTCTGGGTTCCACCTGCACTAGTTTCTATTGGAGCTGCTGAACGGTTTGGTGTTCTTCTCTTCAAGCTCCGCCCTGACCCGTTAATCTCTTTGTGGAGTGACTTCCCCTCCCCTGGGTAAATTCTTTGTAGACACTGCTGTGATACTCATCATGTATGAAAAGGCAGGTGAGAATACTGGGTGTGAATCCCCTGGGTCGCCCTCTAGTGGACAGGTGTCAGGAGAGAGTGAAGGCAGTGTCTGACGCTGCATCTCTAGATCCCCGTGTTGTAGACGTTCACAGGTCCTCTCCTCCTGGTTTCTTCAGGTTCAGTGATGCTCACGGAGGAGGAGGAGGAGGCCCCCAGCATCACAGAGTTCCACTCCTCTACCACGTGTTGCCCGTGGGCCAAACGGCCCGCTACACCTGCCACGCCGGCGGCACGCCGGAGCCCACAGTAGAGTGGGCTCCACAACGGCAGGCCCCTGGAGAGGGACGGCAGAGACGACCAATCAGAGGCCTGGGTGGAGAGGGGCTTCCTCTTCGTCAGAGGTGGGAGGTACGGCGTGAACAGCGTCTGCTGCATGGCGAGCAACAGCGCTGGCACGGCCAATCACAGCGCTGAGCTGCTTGTCTTTGGTAAGTCCTGGATCCAAGGAGAGATGTTTGTTGCTGATGTAGCAATAGTGTAACTATCATCACATGACCCCCCCCCCCCCCCACACATGTCATGTTCAGAGAACAGTACTAGTGATGAATGAGTGTATTCATAACACTGTTGTTGATGTTTTCATACATTGTTGTTGATGTTTCATAATATTGTTGTTGATGTGTTCATAACGTTATTGCTGAGGTGTGTGTATCTATGTATGTGTACATATCAGGGTTTTTTCTAGAAAAAATTCACAAGGGGGAAAACATCAATGGCGAGGGAGCAAAGGACAGGGCGTTATCAGCAGGGTTATCAGCAGGGCGGTGCGGAGCTTTTGAAAATTTGAGGTAGAAATGGATCATTCTGAGGCTTGACCAGTATGTTGACTCGTATAGTAAGGCCAAATTACTCAAAATGGCTAAGTTACCATAGATGCAGAACATTACATACAGTAATGTATATAGAAAAAAAAAACACGTACTTCGGGAACCTGCTGGAGACACGTTATCTTATTATTTAAATTTCTTCTCAGACAGCTCTCAGATTCACTGAACTGATAAATTTGGTTCGGGAGAAGAGATAAAAGCCCGCCTACACTGTAAACTGATTGGTTGACCGTAACCGATCCAGGCCAATCAGGAGGCGCCTGAGGCTCACAGTGCACACTGCCTCATGCACAGTTTCTAGATCCCTCTCTGTTGTGCTGCGCGCGTCGCTACACCAGATGCGAACGGGGTTTAGGAGCACGTCTGTCTCCTGTCGCGGGTCTTGCTCGCTCGCTCTCCATTCCGGGAGATTTTAAGTAATTTAAATTTTCGACAAGGAGGCGCTGGTTGAAACATTAAAACATTTCACCGGTTTAGATTAACCCCTGACATATGTACATGTATGTATGTGTTCATATCTATGTATATGTACACAGAGCGCAGGAGAACAGTGCTAGTGATGATGATGATGATGATGATGAAGAGCGGTTCAGCAGCTCATCATGTCTGGTTCTCCCTCAGATGCCTGTGACCTCACACTGGACCCCAACACGGCCAACAGATACCTCTCTCTGTCTGAGGACAACAGGAAGGTGAGGCGGGTTGAAGAGCACCAGTCGTATCCGGATCACCCAGACAGATTTGACTCCTGGTCCCAGGTGTTGGGTAGAGAGGCTCTGACTGGCCGCTGTTACTGGGAGGTAGAGTGGGAAGGAGAGGTTAGTATAGGAGTGACATACAGAGGAATCACAAGGAGAGGACGGGGTGATGACAGCGGGCTTGGACACAACAACAAGTCCTGGAGTCTTCATTGTGATGATGGTTACTCTGCCCGGTACAACCGTACAGAGACAGTCCCCCCTCTCCACCCCGCTGGCTCCACCAGAGTAGGAGTGTATCTGGACCGGCCTGCTGGCTCTCTGTCCTTCTACAGAGTGTCCCCAGTGGAGGAGGGTCCTCAGACACTCTGACACACCTCCACACCTTCTGGTCCTCCTTCACCCCAGGAGGACTCCTCCCGGGGGTGCGGGTCTGGGGTGGTCCTCAGCGTCTCTGTGTCGGTTGTAGAAAAAAAGGACCTCCTCCTCTGGGCTCTGTCATCAGTATTTACGTGGCCCCTGAGCGTAAACACACACACACACACACACACACACACACACACACACACACACACACACACACACACACACACACACACACACACAGAAGGGTGCTGAGGGGGGTCGGCGTGGCCGCTCCCTCTCTGTCCCTCTCTCTCTCTCTCTCTCCTCTCTCTCTCTCGGTGTCTCTCTCCATCTCTCTCTCTCTCTGTGTCTCTTCTCCTCTTCTCACTCCTC
>NC_079433.1:1032784-1081674 GCF_026213295.1 Gadus chalcogrammus | reverse complement strand
TGTGTGTGTGTGTGTGTGTGTGTGTGTGTGTGTGTGTGTGTGTGTGTGTGTGTGTGGTGAGGGGGTACTTACAGGGGGGCCGGGAAGTCCAGGTTGGCCTTTCATTCCCATCATTCCCTGGAGATAGAGGAAAGAAATCAAAGGTCAAACAACAGCAATGTCCAACACCAGTGGCTGTGCATGTTGTGGGCTGTGAGTAAGATATGCCGCTGAGGACAGAATGCTATACAACAGAAAGGGTTTTGTGTTATAAAACCACACTTACAGTAGTCCAGAAATGTGTGGAAGTATTTCTTTGACGATGAGTCCATTGACTGGACTGAAAGCTAAGGTGAGAATGCATGCCATAAAGTGGCATAAATCCCAGAACTCCATGGGAATAATCCATGGATTGGGAATGACAGTGAACACTGTAGCGGAAACCTATTTGACAGGTGTGCTCTGACATGGAAAGGTCTTCAGACTTCGATGGGTTCTTAGTGGTAGTTCTGTGTGGTGATGTGTATGTGTGAATACATAGTGTTATTGTTGGAGAGTTACCACAAAACTGCAGGTGTGTGTGTCTCAGAGTTTGTGCATGTGTGTGTGTGTGTGTGTGTGTGTGTGTGTGTGTGTGTGTGTGTGTGTGTGTGTGTGTGTGTGTGTGTGTGTGTGTGTGTCTGAGTTGTGTGTGTGTGTGTGTGTGTGTGTGTGTGTGTGTGTGTGTGTGTGTGTGTGTGTGTGTGTGTGTGTGTGTGTGTGTGTGTGTGTGTGTGTGTGTGTGTGTGTGTGTGTGTGTGTGTGTGTGTGTGTGTGTGTGTGTGTGTGTGTTCACCATGGGGCCGGGACCAATATCAGCGCCTTTGTTGTGATCATACTGAGCAGCAAAGTTCTGTTGGAGTGAAAAATAAAAACCAGAATAAGAGACAAAATATACATATAAAAATTCATACAATACAATATACTTATTTTCTAAATCATAGGTTATTGTCTGTTCCATTGCTATAATTGTGCCAGAATTTGGGTCAGGTGAGTTTAAGGGCTTGATCGTTTATCAAACAGATGAACAGCAAATCAGCATCTTCCTGTAGCTTCTATACCTTACGGTTACAATAGGATATACCAGCCGGTTAACCTTATTTACTGAGAGGCCTTCATCAACATTCAGTTCCCCCACCTAGGAACACTTTAGAACCAACATCCATCTTCAGTTCCCCCACCCAGCAGCACTTTAGAACCAACATCCACCTTCAGTCCCCCACACAGTCACATTTTAGAACCAACATCCACCTTCAGTCCCCCCACCCAGCAGTTGACCAAGTCGGCCCCTATAGGATACTTACTCTGCCGAGGCCAGGGGGTCCTGGGGGCCCAGCAGGGCCGGGGTTGCCAGGTCTGCCGTCCCTCCCGTCAGGGCCCTGGGGTCCCTGTGGAGGAAGGCCTTGGGTTAGTCTCCGTTGATTACCACTGATTGACACACAGCCACCGTGTCTGCTGGGACGCTGCCAGAGTCCCAGCTCTGTTCGGCTGTGGAGCTCGGTTTGGTCTCAACTTGAATAAAAGCGTCATGTCCTTTTACTAAATTGTTTTATTATTGTTAATAAAGTTTAGAAAAGATAAATATGAATTTGTTCTGGATATGTGAGCCAAAGTCAGAAAAAAATAATATACAACAAATATTTGTAGTTCAGGTTATTTTCAGCCGTCGTGCAGCAGAGATTGGTCCATTATTATTTGTTATATTATCACGGCGGAGGGCTTTAGGCTGTGCCTGATGTAAACAAAGGGGTGTGGCCTATTCAAGTTGAAAGGTCAATCGGCGTCATCATATATCAACCCGATAAACTTCATGAAAGTTTCTATCCAGCAAACATGGCATTGTCATGCATCTTGTCATAATTAATGAGTTTGATAGTGGCTTACCCTTTCACCTCTTGGTCCTTTCGGGCCCTGAGGAATATAAGTAAACAATTGATGAGTCAGAGGCAGACATTATTTAAACAGTGAGGCAAGTTCACGTAAAAAAAGGAAGGTAGACTTAAACTTAACATATCTAAAATCTAAAACCTAAAAGAAGCTCGGCTACAATCGCTGGGGGATGAATAGGTGCATGTGGACAAACTGTGCATGTGAACTGCACAGCCAAAGCACCATTCAGGTGGGAACATATTTCAGTCCTCTTCATTGAACCTGGCCTTTGGCTAGAGCTGATGCCTACAATGTCTGCCCTGAGCTATGCTACGCATTATCACATACACCACACTCAAAGGGCTAAATGACACATCCAACCAGGGTTTGATTGCTCACTTTGAATCTTCCCTGAGTAGAAATAGAAGCTAAATAAATAGTGTTATTTATTTCTTTGTGTCATTTAACTGTGCTGGCTGTATCATGCACTGTTCAGCATTGCTGTTCATCTATCTCATTGCACATCAACCCATTAACATGCAGGGGATTTATGATGCTGTACATGTCCATGCAGAAGCACAGCCTCATAAAGCTGCTCCCAGATCACTGTGCACACTGTAGTATTAAACTGATCCGAAACCACAATCAGGGGCGTATCAAGCTTTCCAAAAGTGGGGGTGTTCTGGAATAGGCGAAGAAATAATCATTCCAAATAGCGATGATCAATTATATGAACTTTTACATACATCTAGGCCTACAAAATGGAAGAAATGCGAGCAGATACACTGTGTGTGTGTGTGTGTGTGTGTGTGTGTATGACTCATTGTGTGTTTGTTTGATACACGCACACACACACACACACACACACACACACACACACACACACACACACACACACACACACACACACACACACACACACACACACACACACACACACACTGTGTGATAAAGCTGAAAGGAGCTTCAGCAGCCTCTGAAGGCTGAAAACATGGATGCGAAGTACAATGACACAAACATGTCTCAACAGTGTAACCGTGTGTTATGTTCAAAAGCACAAGCTGGATCTGTTGGACAGGAAAATGATTGCAGAACAATTAGTTTGTCATAATGAGCAGAGACAAAACACATTTGTAAAGCCACTTGAGGCTGTTGCATGAATGTTCAATAACTGTAGCTCTAATGACATTTGGCTAGAGCGTTTGTTACTTGTATGTAGTGATGTTATTATGTAGTGACACACAGAGTGCAGGCTGTCAAACCAGTGGTCAAGTTCAACTTCAAATGTTCTCCATTTCATGCTGAGACCTATCTATGATCTATGTATAATGTTGGGCTTATGTGTTTATGGTGTGGTATTACTGATTATACAGTAGCCTAACTGAAAATAAAACGTGTCTGATCGAATGGAACGCACTTGCATGCTTCTAATGTTCTAAGAAAACAAGATGAACCCTTGACACACACTGTTGAGGACATTTCACGTTCAAGTGTGCTGAGAAAGCGAATCGCACAATTCTCCGGATTTTCGTGTATCACAGCATTCATTCACATTCATTAAACCAGTAGGCCTAAGTTGATTGCTGTGACACATACTTTGTGTATATTTTCAGTGATACACCTTGTAGATTGAAGTGCGTTTTCTCAAGGTTTGAAAATGACGAATCGCACGAGGATCTCTACTCTCCGTAAAGGCTACCTGTAGCCCTAGTCAAACCTGTGCATCCCAACCGCGGTAGCACTCGAAACAGATAGCCTATAGCTTGCAACTTGCAAGCACGTCAGTGTCTGCAGAGGGAGAGAAGTCAACTTACTTGTTTTCTCTTGAAAAAGCCGTCTATAGTCCCCTGTCTTTTTCTTTTAGTTTTCGGCATCATTGGCTATATTGCACGAAAAAATAAAACAGTTTTAAAACTAAAGTAGGCTTAGTTCCCGTCGGAAGAATGAATGGGATCTTATGCTAGGAGGTAACTAGCTCTTGAATAGAGAGCCATGAACCTTGCATCTATTAATGACAAATAATTAATCGCTTAATCGCTTTAATCGCTTAATATGCCTGAAAATGTTGCCTTCATTACAGGCAGTGAATGATGCTGATCTAAAACAGTGATTCAATTCTACCTTTTCATTGAAGGCGTCAAGTCAGTATGCAGCACGAACAGTTAGGCACAGCAATCTGTGAGAAACTGCTTGAATGACCGCGGTCACCGCGCTGAGCTCTCAGGCAGTCGGGTCTCGGGAGCACCGCTGCCAGCGCTTTCTGCAGGCTGCGCGAGCTGTTTAGTCTACGTAACGTCAATTGTAGCGCTGGGATTTACAGAGTGATCATTTGATACAGAGGGATGCAATCATAGCAACCATTTTAAATTGCATACAACAGGCGAACGTTTACTGTTTTTTATTAGAAAAGCTGATTTTTGTGAGGATTTGACGAACAAAAGTGGAGGGGATGGAATGGCCTTCCAATAGAAGTGAGGGGGATGCATCGTACTCATCCCCCGCGTCTGATACGCGCCTGACCACAATTATAGCCTATTAAATAATGACGCTAAGCTGCCAAGCTTTGTATTCTGTAACTTACCTGATATGAAGTGATCGCTGCACAAGCGGAATCCAACAGCCGGGGGGTCCCATTTTTCAGTCTTTTTTTGCTTGCTCCTGGCTCTTTTAATGGCGCTGATCCACTTAGCTCGCCTCTCCGCATCTTTAGGAATGCGGTAGAACGACGTACATTTATTTTTGCCTCGTTTATTTGTGCAACCTGGTGCACAACAGTTATCGACCATGTCTGCTCCACCACAAGAGCGCCAGTCTGCCGAATACTGCCAAAATGGTGGTGCCCACGTTTTCCCCGCCCCAACAACGTCAACACCCGGAACTCTATTGCAGCCAATGAGCTCGAGTTGACCCTGCTTAGCCTCCGAGATCAGACGAGATCGCGCGTGCTCAGGGTGGTATGGCCGTAAGCAATTATTGTCTTGTCCATACTAACTTTTATACAGGAGGAACCCATAATGAGTGGGAGCGCTGCTGTGGCCAGAGACGGGACTTGTACAGAAACAATAATTTGATCCATAATGAATGAAAGAAATGAATGAATGAATGAATGACTACGTTATTCCAGACTCAGAGTTCCACATCTGAATGTAATGCATTACACTGCTTGGGCGTGATCGTTTGCGTGATCTTTTGAATAAACGTAGCGTTGCAAAACGTGGGATGGACGGCATTAGTCAGCGCGATGAAGCCATTCATAGCTATTATTTCTTTAGAACAACATGATCAGGGGAGAGCGCGAACGCAGTCCCCCACTACCAGAAATTATGCAATCGAGATTCCCACATTTGGGGAATTCGCACGGGTCAGCAACAGCCTCAGTGCAATGGCTGAGCCTCGCTATGGGTGAACCACCTTCTTGATCGTGGTATCTCCCTTGCCAGGTAAGTATGAGTTGTACACGTTCAGGTGGGCTGAACGATGCCCACGCTTGTTCCCGTGGAGAACGGTTGCAAAGCATTCGGAGATGTCTAGACTTTAATAAACACTGTAGACCACCGGTCACACGATGACAGGCGAATCTGAAATCAGCGTGATGGAAGCATAACGAAAGGAAACCTGGAGATCCGAGTTATCGACCCGCCACAGAAAGAATCCTTTTTTCTTTCTTAAACAACAGAATATCGTTGGAATAATTGTAAACAGTGCGTTTATGAATTGTAAATGACACTTTATTGTCTACAGGCGGACGGGTGTACTCTCAGGTAGTGATGTTATGGTTTGCGTCGAGGCATCGGGGCGTGTGTCGAGTACCTCGGCTCCTCCCCCAGCGAAGCTCCGTATCACATAGGCGAAATGACGTGGCGCGTGACGTTCGAGGCTTCATCTCGGGCTGTTGCGCGATATGGGTTCACAATTGGCACATTTTTACAAAAAGAAGACCCTACCCAGTTCCAAGATCACTTTTATGGCTATGTAATTAATCACACTCATTCTCAGTCATCATGCAGTTCTATTATTACAATTATTAGTAGGCTACTGAGACAATCTATTTTGCCCGGGATGACTTAAAATCTAGGTCAAATGATTTGTTCTCTACCATGAGCTCGGGAGATATTTATGAACGGCAAACTCACACGTATCACTGAAATGACTTTAATTCTTAAACGTTGTGATGTTGTAGGCTACGAAGCAAACATCACATCATCACAGGAAACTCTTTCTTTCATCATAATTTAATTCACCACTAGGTGTCCCTAGCGTACTAATTTGAAGCTTCGAGGTCGAACCACTTTGATGGTTCATCTGGCTGCGAGGCTTTGACGTTTCATGAGGCATCATCTCGGCACCACTACTCTCTGGACTCAGGAGGAGTTTAGTTTTGTTTTTCACAGTGAGAGAGGGGTGCACCGGTCCTGGAGGTACTGCAATACCAGGTCGATGCGTGGAGTGGACGGAGCAAGCCCCTTTTCCATCTCCCAGTTCCAAAAATCAATTTAATATATGGTCCCCGGGTAGGGGACGTATCAGATATTAAACTGATAAGAACAGATACTACACTTGATCTTAGCCAAAAGGCCGAGAAGCGATGCCTCCACAGGCTCAGACCAAGAGGCCAGCTTCCCAGACACGTCGCTCCACTTGGCGGTTTAACAGACAACGACAAAACAAAAAAAAGACCAAGCACCCTGTGTGCGTGTTTGTGTGTATGTGAAAGCTGAAGAAATAAACCGAGGTCGCTACATCTCTTTGCTGCTGCCTGCTGGCAGTCTCACTAGGCCGTCTGCATGTTTCACAAATAGAGTGTGGAGCAGTGGAGGCTTCTATAAGACTACAGGTGAAGCAGTGCTTCACCAAAAAAATGTTAAAAAATAAATAAACCAAAAATCTTACAACAATCCCATTTTCAGTGCTTTGAAACAGAAATACTCACGAAGACGAGCTGTTTTCCTGAAATCAATTATGTGAGTCACAACAGCGCCACTATTCCCATTGACTTCAATGTAAATCGAGTGAACCCCAGGCGGCTCGTGTTTATTTTCCGTTTCAATTGATCCTTATGGCAGATAAGTCCCACCCGTGAACCAGTGACCGATAGGGTAGAATTTTGCACTTCAGTCACTTGACACAACACTCTGGCCAGTCACCGCCTTCATTGGACAGCTATCGTGAACTGACTACGAGTGAAAGCAGAGGGCAGACCAAAACCTACTGTGAAAACCACACAGCTCGTTGGTGCTACGGTAAGGAGCATTTTAAATTGCTCCATGTATGACAAGGTAAACTGGCTAACAGGGAGTTGGCTGAAAAAACGCCTTTACTGTTGGCCCCGTGTCATGTTTAAAGCATGCAATTGTGGTGTAGAACAAAATAAAAAGAAAACAAAGTGCTTGCATGATATCGAGTTCCTGAACCCACGTGACCACCGGTGTTCGGAACGCCATTTTGTCAGTAAAATCAAGCGCCGCCCTTAAAGAGCTTCCTTAAAATGACCCGGCGCCGAAGCTTTCAAGCCATCGGAGTACTCATCTCACTTTAATTCGCATGACATCGAGCTCTATAGGCAAAAATTAAATAGGTTAAATATTACCGACCCATACAATGGCCCCGGGGTGCTTTTCAAAAGCATCTCCGCTGAAGAAGACGTCCCAGATCTGCAGTATCCGGATAGATATAACTACCTTCAGAGCAGCCACAAAGACAGACGTCAGAAAGCCTGCAGTGTCTCTAATAAGACAAATATGCTACCCAAAAGTCCCATAGTTTCACCAGTGAGGCTACCAGGTATTCATGAGCATAGAAGGATTAGGGTAAAACAGGGCATGCAGTGTGTAACTGCTCCTGTGTGTAAAATGGTCATTTCCAGATGGTGTACAATCAAATGAATGTGAAGTAGGTACAATAACAGGGAGGGTAAATCCAGGAAGTACTATTCTTAAAAAGCAGGAGTGTTAAACCAAGTAGGTAGTATCCTTTTGAAAGAGCAGGGCGGTACCAATGTGGGGTGGCATTACTATTGTCCAAAACTAATGTTATTGTTGTTTTCTTCAGTTGGGGATGTCAACACGAGGACTTGGCAAGGAAATACTATGAAATGCGTCATCGCCTCTCACACACGAATGTCATGGTAGGAACAGCTGGATTCAGGATTTCACCCCTGCATTGGGGCCTCACCTGATGGATACGTTTCCTGTAGCTGCTGTGGTTCAGGTGTCATAGAAATTAAGTGCCCATTTTCTGCAAAGGACCTTTCTGTTAATTAGGCAGTAAAGTGTTTTTCTGCACAGAAACCAGCACCAGCAGCAGCAGCATTTGCTGATCATAGTCAACAACAGTGGTGCTACTGCCCTGAGCCAGAAGCAGGGAACATGGTGGTCTGTGCGTCAGGTTTTTGTTCAGTTAAAAAGTTTCACCAGACCTGCCTTCGCATGAAAAGGGTCCCAAAACAGTGGGTATGTCCCATCTGCCGAAAAGTGATCAATGCCCAAAGAAGAAAACCTTAGTGAGGAGACTGTGAAATGAGTTGTTTGTAGTAGCTGATACTGTACTGTTATTTATGAATAAACAGTTGTTAAACCAATATTGTTCTCTTCCCCATAATTTGTATTAGATATCTGTAGCAATCAGGGATATGAAACATGGGTGGGTCATTCATATAAAACACACCAGAACAAATATCTGTTTGGGTGGAACTCAAGTTAGAATGGGTGGATGTGCAGCTTGATCTGCAAAGAGAAACGATGTGATCGCATCAGAATAGCGAGTGATTAAAAATAATGTCACGACAAGCAAGCAAGAAGTGTGAGTCACAAAGGTTTATTTGCTGGTTGAGCACATCTGTAGCCAGTCACATCAGTTCAATTTACTGTAAATCCCCATCACTGGAAGGACACCACAGATTCAGACACATTTGTAAGTGCACAACACACGCTCACCATCTTGTCAAGGTAGGCCACATCATTTTCCCTGTCTATGTCCGTGAAACATATGGGGACAGTGCTTTGCAAGACTGTGTACTTTTGACGGAGAACTCCTATCACTCTTTCAATATGTATCCTAAGAGAGGCTAGACGTCTGGTGTTCTCCAAGTCAGCAGGATCTAACTGCTTCTATCCACGAGTAAATGCTGGAATTTTTAATTCAGCTTGGCATCTCTCAATGGACTCTTTAACCAGACAACCTCTGTCCGCTAAAACTACGTCCCCTGGGAGCAAATGAGATAAAAAGTGACTTTGTTCTGTGATAAACGTATCACTTGTGCGACCTCCCCATCCAGCGGAAATGAAACAAATGGAACCTCGAGGGCAAATTGCAATTAAATATTTCATTGTGTGGTGTGATTTGTATGATGAGTAACACTGAGCACTGGCTAGCAATCTACTGGGTTTCTCTAGAAATATTTCAAAACAATCTATAATGCAAACTGTCTTTTCAAAGCTACGGTTTCGAAATGCATATGGAAGAGATTTTCTTAAGTATTCTCTGTCAGGCCACAACACCAGACTTGGCACCAGTCTACAATGCATCACACTAATGCAGTGTTTGAAGAGCTTTGAAACAGTGGTTGAGTCAATGTCAAAATAAAAAGCCAAAAACTCAAAGGACAAGTTCATTCTAAGCTTAATTAAAGTTAACATGTACTGCTGAAAACATGTTAAACTAGATTTAAGTTGGAGAAAAGGAGCCACAATATGAAAAATTGTCATGAGAATGGAGAATGCTGATAAACCAGTGAGAGTATGAACCCTTTTATCATCGTTATGCAAGCTCATCTCATTCAGTGTAGTCCTATTCATTTTTTCCTTCAACAACATATTTTCAGTCCTCAGAGCTTGGCATTCTTGCTCAAGAGATTGGACGCGTTTACCACAGGTTTCAGTGGTGCATGGTGGGGTTGCTGGATCCTCCTCATGGAGAACAGGCTGGACATCGTTTCCAGGTTCTTCATGGGTAGATTCCTTCAAAGGCTCTGTGGTGGGACTTTGCTCTGCAGTAGGATCCTTGTTGCAGTCTTGGGGACAATCTGTTGATGCTCTGGTGAAAACAAAAGTAGTATAAACTGTCACTACTGATGACAGTTTGTCATTCTTTTGTCAGTCACTCTCTGTTTTCTGCAGTATACTAGCTTTCGTTAGTAAGAAAGTAAGTAAATTGTATTTGTATAGCACATTTACATCCAAAAGTGCTTTATAGTCGGTATATGATAAATAAACAATGTAATAAAATAAATGAATAGAAAGACAATGACAGGGATATTGACAATGACAGTGACAATCACATGCATAGTCAGTGGCTGCCAAATGCAAGTCGGTATAGGTGTGTGATGATTTCAGCCCAGTCACAGATGTTATGTTTTTTAGCTCATTGGGTGTTATTAAACCTACAATGAATTGTACAAAAAAAAATTGGTTTATAATTTTCCCAAGTCCATGGAAGTGGGGTTGACCAGGTTAAGGAACTTAAATATTCACCTGGGAGGGATGGCTTTCGCAGATAGCTTTGTCTGCTCCATCTTCTGTAGCTTTGCTCCCTGTCGTCTGTTGAAAACCTCCAGTCTCATTTTTCTTTTCCTCTTCTCTGGAGATGGAACGTAGTTGAAAAGAGATGGAACAAAGTCCGGACTCAAGGGATTATCACTCCTTCTCCCTACAAAATAAATAGAAACATTTCAGCGTCGAACTTGGGTTTGTTTACTACTACGTTAGCACTTGCTAGCTTAGCAGCATAAAAAACAGGACATTGTCAGCCCCACGAATTGCATGCTATAAATCAACTAGCTATGTGTGTGTGTGTGTGTGTGTGTGTGTGTGTGTGTGTGTGTGTGTGTGTGTGTGTGTGTGTGTGTGTGTGTGTGTGTGTGTGTGTGTGTGTGTGTGTGTGTGTGTGTGTGTGTGTGTGTGTGTGTGTGTGTGTGTGTGTGTGTGTGTGGTGAGGGGGTACTTACAGGGGGGCCGGGAAGTCCAGGTTGGCCTTTCATTCCCATCATTCCCTGGAGATAGAGGAAAGAAATCAAAGGTCAAACAACAGCAATGTCCAACACCAGTGGCTGTGCATGTTGTGGGCTGTGAGTAAGATATGCCGCTGAGGACAGAATGCTATACAACAGAAAGGGTTTTGTGTTATAAAACCACACTTACAGTAGTCCAGAAATGTGTGGAAGTATTTCTTTGACGATGAGTCCATTGACTGGACTGAAAGCTAAGGTGAGAATGCATGCCATAAAGTGGCATAAATCCCAGAACTCCATGGGAATAATCCATGGATTGGGAATGACAGTGAACACTGTAGCGGAAACCTATTTGACAGGTGTGCTCTGACATGGAAAGGTCTTCAGACTTCGATGGGTTCTTAGTGGTAGTTCTGTGTGGTGATGTGTATGTGTGAATACATAGTGTTATTGTTGGAGAGTTACCACAAAACTGCAGGTGTGTGTGTCTCAGAGTTTGTGCATGTGTGTGTGTGTGTGTGTGTGTGTGTGTGTGTGTGTGTGTGTGTGTGTGTGTGTGTGTGTGTGTCTGAGTTTGTATGTGTGTGTGTGGTGTGTGTGTGTGTGTGTGTGTGTGTGTGTGTGTGTGTGTGTGTGTGTGTGTGTGTGTGTGTGTGTGTGTGTGTGTGTGTGTGTGTGTGTGTGTGTGTGTGTGTGTGTGTGTGTGTGTGTGTGTGTGTGTGTGTGTTCACCATGGGGCCGGGACCAATATCAGCGCCTTTGTTGTGATCATACTGAGCAGCAAAGTTCTGTTGGAGTGAAAAATAAAAACCAGAATAAGAGACAAAATATACATATAAAAATTCATACAATACAATATACTTATTTTCTAAATCATAGGTTATTGTCTGTTCCATTGCTATAATTGTGCCAGAATTTGGGTCAGGTGAGTTTAAGGGCTTGATCGTTTATCAAACAGATGAACAGCAAATCAGCATCTTCCTGTAGCTTCTATACCTTACGGTTACAATAGGATATACCAGCCGGTTAACCTTATTTACTGAGAGGCCTTCATCAACATTCAGTTCCCCCACCTAGGAACACTTTAGAACCAACATCCATCTTCAGTTCCCCCACCCAGCAGCACTTTAGAACCAACATCCACCTTCAGTCCCCCACACAGTCACATTTTAGAACCAACATCCACCTTCAGTCCCCCCACCCAGCAGTTGACCAAGTCGGCCCCTATAGGATACTTACTCTGCCGAGGCCAGGGGGTCCTGGGGGCCCAGCAGGGCCGGGGTTGCCAGGTCTGCCGTCCCTCCCGTCAGGGCCCTGGGGTCCCTGTGGAGGAAGGCCTTGGGTTAGTCTCCGTTGATTACCACTGATTGACACACAGCCACCGTGTCTGCTGGGACGCTGCCAGAGTCCCAGCTCTGTTCGGCTGTGGAGCTCGGTTTGGTCTCAACTTGAATAAAAGCGTCATGTCCTTTTACTAAATTGTTTTATTATTGTTAATAAAGTTTAGAAAAGATAAATATGAATTTGTTCTGGATATGTGAGCCAAAGTCAGAAAAAAATAATATACAACAAATATTTGTAGTTCAGGTTATTTTCAGCCGTCGTGCAGCAGAGATTGGTCCATTATTATTTGTTATATTATCACGGCGGAGGGCTTTAGGCTGTGCCTGATGTAAACAAAGGGGTGTGGCCTATTCAAGTTGAAAGGTCAATCGGCGTCATCATATATCAACCCGATAAACTTCATGAAAGTTTCTATCCAGCAAACATGGCATTGTCATGCATCTTGTCATAATTAATGAGTTTGATAGTGGCTTACCCTTTCACCTCTTGGTCCTTTCGGGCCCTGAGGAATATAAGTAAACAATTGATGAGTCAGAGGCAGACATTATTTAAACAGTGAGGCAAGTTCACGTAAAAAAAGGAAGGTAGACTTAAACTTAACATATCTAAAATCTAAAACCTAAAAGAAGCTCGGCTACAATCGCTGGGGGATGAATAGGTGCATGTGGACAAACTGTGCATGTGAACTGCACAGCCAAAGCACCATTCAGGTGGGAACATATTTCAGTCCTCTTCATTGAACCTGGCCTTTGGCTAGAGCTGATGCCTACAATGTCTGCCCTGAGCTATGCTACGCATTATCACATACACCACACTCAAAGGGCTAAATGACACATCCAACCAGGGTTTGATTGCTCACTTTGAATCTTCCCTGAGTAGAAATAGAAGCTAAATAAATAGTGTTATTTATTTCTTTGTGTCATTTAACTGTGCTGGCTGTATCATGCACTGTTCAGCATTGCTGTTCATCTATCTCATTGCACATCAACCCATTAACATGCAGGGGATTTATGATGCTGTACATGTCCATGCAGAAGCACAGCCTCATAAAGCTGCTCCCAGATCACTGTGCACACTGTAGTATTAAACTGATCCGAAACCACAATCAGGGGCGTATCAAGCTTTCCAAAAGTGGGGGTGTTCTGGAATAGGCGAAGAAATAATCATTCCAAATAGCGATGATCAATTATATGAACTTTTACATACATCTAGGCCTACAAAATGGAAGAAATGCGAGCAGATACACTGTGTGTGTGTGTGTGTGTGTGTGTGTATGACTCATTGTGTGTTTGTTTGATACACGCACACACACACACACACACACACACACACACACACACACACACACACACACACACACACACACACACACACACACACACACACACACACACACACACACACACACACACACACACACACTGTGTGATAAAGCTGAAAGGAGCTTCAGCAGCCTCTGAAGGCTGAAAACATGGATGCGAAGTACAATGACACAAACATGTCTCAACAGTGTAACCGTGTGTTATGTTCAAAAGCACAAGCTGGATCTGTTGGACAGGAAAATGATTGCAGAACAATTAGTTTGTCATAATGAGCAGAGACAAAACACATTTGTAAAGCCACTTGAGGCTGTTGCATGAATGTTCAATAACTGTAGCTCTAATGACATTTGGCTAGAGCGTTTGTTACTTGTATGTAGTGATGTTATTATGTAGTGACACACAGAGTGCAGGCTGTCAAACCAGTGGTCAAGTTCAACTTCAAATGTTCTCCATTTCATGCTGAGACCTATCTATGATCTATGTATAATGTTGGGCTTATGTGTTTATGGTGTGGTATTACTGATTATACAGTAGCCTAACTGAAAATAAAACGTGTCTGATCGAATGGAACGCACTTGCATGCTTCTAATGTTCTAAGAAAACAAGATGAACCCTTGACACACACTGTTGAGGACATTTCACGTTCAAGTGTGCTGAGAAAGCGAATCGCACAATTCTCCGGATTTTCGTGTATCACAGCATTCATTCACATTCATTAAACCAGTAGGCCTAAGTTGATTGCTGTGACACATACTTTGTGTATATTTTCAGTGATACACCTTGTAGATTGAAGTGCGTTTTCTCAAGGTTTGAAAATGACGAATCGCACGAGGATCTCTACTCTCCGTAAAGGCTACCTGTAGCCCTAGTCAAACCTGTGCATCCCAACCGCGGTAGCACTCGAAACAGATAGCCTATAGCTTGCAACTTGCAAGCACGTCAGTGTCTGCAGAGGGAGAGAAGTCAACTTACTTGTTTTCTCTTGAAAAAGCCGTCTATAGTCCCCTGTCTTTTTCTTTTAGTTTTCGGCATCATTGGCTATATTGCACGAAAAAATAAAACAGTTTTAAAACTAAAGTAGGCTTAGTTCCCGTCGGAAGAATGAATGGGATCTTATGCTAGGAGGTAACTAGCTCTTGAATAGAGAGCCATGAACCTTGCATCTATTAATGACAAATAATTAATCGCTTAATCGCTTTAATCGCTTAATATGCCTGAAAATGTTGCCTTCATTACAGGCAGTGAATGATGCTGATCTAAAACAGTGATTCAATTCTACCTTTTCATTGAAGGCGTCAAGTCAGTATGCAGCACGAACAGTTAGGCACAGCAATCTGTGAGAAACTGCTTGAATGACCGCGGTCACCGCGCTGAGCTTCTCAGGCAGTCGGGTCTCGGGAGCACCGCTGCCAGCGCTTTCTGCAGGCTGCGCGAGCTGTTTAGTCTACGTAACGTCAATTGTAGCGCTGGGATTTACAGAGTGATCATTTGATACAGAGGGATGCAATCATAGCAACCATTTTAAATTGCATACAACAGGCGAACGTTTACTGTTTTTTATTAGAAAAGCTGATTTTTGTGAGGATTTGACGAACAAAAGTGGAGGGGATGGAATGGCCTTCCAATAGAAGTGAGGGGGATGCATCGTACTCATCCCCCGCGTCTGATACGCGCCTGACCACAATTATAGCCTATTAAATAATGACGCTAAGCTGCCAAGCTTTGTATTCTGTAACTTACCTGATATGAAGTGATCGCTGCACAAGCGGAATCCAACAGCCGGGGGGTCCCATTTTTCAGTCTTTTTTTGCTTGCTCCTGGCTCTTTTAATGGCGCTGATCCACTTAGCTCGCCTCTCCGCATCTTTAGGAATGCGGTAGAACGACGTACATTTATTTTTGCCTCGTTTATTTGTGCAACCTGGTGCACAACAGTTATCGACCATGTCTGCTCCACCACAAGAGCGCCAGTCTGCCGAATACTGCCAAAATGGTGGTGCCCACGTTTTCCCCGCCCCAACAACGTCAACACCCGGAACTCTATTGCAGCCAATGAGCTCGAGTTGACCCTGCTTAGCCTCCGAGATCAGACGAGATCGCGCGTGCTCAGGGTGGTATGGCCGTAAGCAATTATTGTCTTGTCCATACTAACTTTTATACAGGAGGAACCCATAATGAGTGGGAGCGCTGCTGTGGCCAGAGACGGGACTTGTACAGAAACAATAATTTGATCCATAATGAATGAAAGAAATGAATGAATGAATGAATGACTACGTTATTCCAGACTCAGAGTTCCACATCTGAATGTAATGCATTACACTGCTTGGGCGTGATCGTTTGCGTGATCTTTTGAATAAACGTAGCGTTGCAAAACGTGGGATGGACGGCATTAGTCAGCGCGATGAAGCCATTCATAGCTATTATTTCTTTAGAACAACATGATCAGGGGAGAGCGCGAACGCAGTCCCCCACTACCAGAAATTATGCAATCGAGATTCCCACATTTGGGGAATTCGCACGGGTCAGCAACAGCCTCAGTGCAATGGCTGAGCCTCGCTATGGGTGAACCACCTTCTTGATCGTGGTATCTCCCTTGCCAGGTAAGTATGAGTTGTACACGTTCAGGTGGGCTGAACGATGCCCACGCTTGTTCCCGTGGAGAACGGTTGCAAAGCATTCGGAGATGTCTAGACTTTAATAAACACTGTAGACCACCGGTCACACGATGACAGGCGAATCTGAAATCAGCGTGATGGAAGCATAACGAAAGGAAACCTGGAGATCCGAGTTATCGACCCGCCACAGAAAGAATCCTTTTTTCTTTCTTAAACAACAGAATATCGTTGGAATAATTGTAAACAGTGCGTTTATGAATTGTAAATGACACTTTATTGTCTACAGGCGGACGGGTGTACTCTCAGGTAGTGATGTTATGGTTTGCGTCGAGGCATCGGGGCGTGTGTCGAGTACCTCGGCTCCTCCCCCAGCGAAGCTCCGTATCACATAGGCGAAATGACGTGGCGCGTGACGTTCGAGGCTTCATCTCGGGCTGTTGCGCGATATGGGTTCACAATTGGCACATTTTTACAAAAAGAAGACCCTACCCAGTTCCAAGATCACTTTTATGGCTATGTAATTAATCACACTCATTCTCAGTCATCATGCAGTTCTATTATTACAATTATTAGTAGGCTACTGAGACAATCTATTTTGCCCGGGATGACTTAAAATCTAGGTCAAATGATTTGTTCTCTACCATGAGCTCGGGAGATATTTATGAACGGCAAACTCACACGTATCACTGAAATGACTTTAATTCTTAAACGTTGTGATGTTGTAGGCTACGAAGCAAACATCACATCATCACAGGAAACTCTTTCTTTCATCATAATTTAATTCACCACTAGGTGTCCCTAGCGTACTAATTTGAAGCTTCGAGGTCGAACCACTTTGATGGTTCATCTGGCTGCGAGGCTTTGACGTTTCATGAGGCATCATCTCGGCACCACTACTCTCTGGACTCAGGAGGAGTTTAGTTTTGTTTTTCACAGTGAGAGAGGGGTGCACCGGTCCTGGAGGTACTGCAATACCAGGTCGATGCGTGGAGTGGACGGAGCAAGCCCCTTTTCCATCTCCCAGTTCCAAAAATCAATTTAATATATGGTCCCCGGGTAGGGGACGTATCAGATATTAAACTGATAAGAACAGATACTACACTTGATCTTAGCCAAAAGGCCGAGAAGCGATGCCTCCACAGGCTCAGACCAAGAGGCCAGCTTCCCAGACACGTCGCTCCACTTGGCGGTTTAACAGACAACGACAAAACAAAAAAAAGACCAAGCACCCTGTGTGCGTGTTTGTGTGTATGTGAAAGCTGAAGAAATAAACCGAGGTCGCTACATCTCTTTGCTGCTGCCTGCTGGCAGTCTCACTAGGCCGTCTGCATGTTTCACAAATAGAGTTTGGAGCAGTGGAGGCTTCTATAAGACTACAGGTGAAGCAGTGCTTCACCAAAAAAATGTTAAAAAATAAATAAACCAAAAATCTTACAACAATCCCATTTTCAGTGCTTTGAAACAGAAATACTCACGAAGACGAGCTGTTTTCCTGAAATCAATTATGTGAGTCACAACAGCGCCACTATTCCCATTGACTTCAATGTAAATCGAGTGAACCCCAGGCGGCTCGTGTTTATTTTCCGTTTCAATTGATCCTTATGGCAGATAAGTCCCACCCGTGAACCAGTGACCGATAGGGTAGAATTTTGCACTTCAGTCACTTGACACAACACTCTGGCCAGTCACCGCCTTCATTGGACAGCTATCGTGAACTGACTACGAGTGAAAGCAGAGGGCAGACCAAAACCTACTGTGAAAACCACACAGCTCGTTGGTGCTACGGTAAGGAGCATTTTAAATTGCTCCATGTATGACAAGGTAAACTGGCTAACAGGGAGTTGGCTGAAAAAAACGCCTTTACTGTTGGCCCCGTGTCATGTTTAAAGCATGCAATTGTGGTGTAGAACAAAATAAAAAGAAAACAAAGTGCTTGCATGATATCGAGTTCCTGAACCCACGTGACCACCGGTGTTCGGAACGCCATTTTGTCAGTAAAATCAAGCGCCGCCCTTAAAGAGCTTCCTTAAAATGACCCGGCGCCGAAGCTTTCAAGCCATCGGAGTACTCATCTCACTTTAATTCGCATGACATCGAGCTCTATAGGCAAAAATTAAATAGGTTAAATATTACCGACCCATACAATGGCCCCGGGGTGCTTTTCAAAAGCATCTCCGCTGAAGAAGACGTCCCAGATCTGCAGTATCCGGATAGATATAACTACCTTCAGAGCAGCCACAAAGACAGACGTCAGAAAGCCTGCAGTGTCTCTAATAAGACAAATATGCTACCCAAAAGTCCCATAGTTTCACCAGTGAGGCTACCAGGTATTCATGAGCATAGAAGGATTAGGGTAAAACAGGGCATGCAGTGTGTAACTGCTCCTGTGTGTAAAATGGTCATTTCCAGATGGTGTACAATCAAATGAATGTGAAGTAGGTACAATAACAGGGAGGGTAAATCCAGGAAGTACTATTCTTAAAAAGCAGGAGTGTTAAACCAAGTAGGTAGTATCCTTTTGAAAGAGCAGGGCGGTACCAATGTGGGGTGGCATTACTATTGTCCAAAACTAATGTTATTGTTGTTTTCTTCAGTTGGGGATGTCAACACGAGGACTTGGCAAGGAAATACTATGAAATGCGTCATCGCCTCTCACACACGAATGTCATGGTAGGAACAGCTGGATTCAGGATTTCACCCCTGCATTGGGGCCTCACCTGATGGATACGTTTCCTGTAGCTGCTGTGGTTCAGGTGTCATAGAAATTAAGTGCCCATTTTCTGCAAAGGACCTTTCTGTTAATTAGGCAGTAAAGTGTTTTTCTGCACAGAAACCAGCACCAGCAGCAGCAGCATTTGCTGATCATAGTCAACAACAGTGGTGCTACTGCCCTGAGCCAGAAGCAGGGAACATGGTGGTCTGTGCGTCAGGTTTTTGTTCAGTTAAAAAGTTTCACCAGACCTGCCTTCGCATGAAAAGGGTCCCAAAACAGTGGGTATGTCCCATCTGCCGAAAAGTGATCAATGCCCAAAGAAGAAAACCTTAGTGAGGAGACTGTGAAATGAGTTGTTTGTAGTAGCTGATACTGTACTGTTATTTATGAATAAACAGTTGTTAAACCAATATTGTTCTCTTCCCCATAATTTGTATTAGATATCTGTAGCAATCAGGGATATGAAACATGGGTGGGTCATTCATATAAAACACACCAGAACAAATATCTGTTTGGGTGGAACTCAAGTTAGAATGGGTGGATGTGCAGCTTGATCTGCAAAGAGAAACGATGTGATCGCATCAGAATAGCGAGTGATTAAAAATAATGTCACGACAAGCAAGCAAGAAGTGTGAGTCACAAAGGTTTATTTGCTGGTTGAGCACATCTGTAGCCAGTCACATCAGTTCAATTTACTGTAAATCCCCATCACTGGAAGGACACCACAGATTCAGACACATTTGTAAGTGCACAACACACGCTCACCATCTTGTCAAGGTAGGCCACATCATTTTCCCTGTCTATGTCCGTGAAACATATGGGGACAGTGCTTTGCAAGACTGTGTACTTTTGACGGAGAACTCCTATCACTCTTTCAATATGTATCCTAAGAGAGGCTAGACGTCTGGTGTTCTCCAAGTCAGCAGGATCTAACTGCTTCTATCCACGAGTAAATGCTGGAATTTTTAATTCAGCTTGGCATCTCTCAATGGACTCTTTAACCAGACAACCTCTGTCCGCTAAAACTACGTCCCCTGGGAGCAAATGAGATAAAAAGTGACTTTGTTCTGTGATAAACGTATCACTTGTGCGACCTCCCCATCCAGCGGAAATGAAACAAATGGAACCTCGAGGGCAAATTGCAATTAAATATTTCATTGTGTGGTGTGATTTGTATGATGAGTAACACTGAGCACTGGCTAGCAATCTACTGGGTTTCTCTAGAAATATTTCAAAACAATCTATAATGCAAACTGTCTTTTCAAAGCTACGGTTTCGAAATGCATATGGAAGAGATTTTCTTAAGTATTCTCTGTCAGGCCACAACACCAGACTTGGCACCAGTCTACAATGCATCACACTAATGCAGTGTTTGAAGAGCTTTGAAACAGTGGTTGAGTCAATGTCAAAATAAAAAGCCAAAAACTCAAAGGACAAGTTCATTCTAAGCTTAATTAAAGTTAACATGTACTGCTGAAAACATGTTAAACTAGATTTAAGTTGGAGAAAAGGAGCCACAATATGAAAAATTGTCATGAGAATGGAGAATGCTGATAAACCAGTGAGAGTATGAACCCTTTTATCATCGTTATGCAAGCTCATCTCATTCAGTGTAGTCCTATTCATTTTTTCCTTCAACAACATATTTTCAGTCCTCAGAGCTTGGCATTCTTGCTCAAGAGATTGGACGCGTTTACCACAGGTTTCAGTGGTGCATGGTGGGGTTGCTGGATCCTCCTCATGGAGAACAGGCTGGACATCGTTTCCAGGTTCTTCATGGGTAGATTCCTTCAAAGGCTCTGTGGTGGGACTTTGCTCTGCAGTAGGATCCTTGTTGCAGTCTTGGGGACAATCTGTTGATGCTCTGGTGAAAACAAAAGTAGTATAAACTGTCACTACTGATGACAGTTTGTCATTCTTTTGTCAGTCACTCTCTGTTTTCTGCAGTATACTAGCTTTCGTTAGTAAGAAAGTAAGTAAATTGTATTTGTATAGCACATTTACATCCAAAAGTGCTTTATAGTCGGTATATGATAAATAAACAATGTAATAAAATAAATGAATAGAAAGACAATGACAGGGATATTGACAATGACAGTGACAATCACATGCATAGTCAGTGGCTGCCAAATGCAAGTCGGTATAGGTGTGTGATGATTTCAGCCCAGTCACAGATGTTATGTTTTTTAGCTCATTGGGTGTTATTAAACCTACAATGAATTGTACAAAAAAAAATTGGTTTATAATTTTCCCAAGTCCATGGAAGTGGGGTTGACCAGGTTAAGGAACTTAAATATTCACCTGGGAGGGATGGCTTTCGCAGATAGCTTTGTCTGCTCCATCTTCTGTAGCTTTGCTCCCTGTCGTCTGTTGAAAACCTCCAGTCTCATTTTTCTTTTCCTCTTCTCTGGAGATGGAACGTAGTTGAAAAGAGATGGAACAAAGTCCGGACTCAAGGGATTATCACTCCTTCTCCCTACAAAATAAATAGAAACATTTCAGCGTCGAACTTGGGTTTGTTTACTACTACGTTAGCACTTGCTAGCTTAGCAGCATAAAAAACAGGACATTGTCAGCCCCACGAATTGCATGCTATAAATCAACTAGCTATGTGTGTGTGTGTGTGTGTGTGTGTGTGTGTGTGTGTGTGTGTGTGTGTGTGTGTGTGTGTGTGTGTGTGTGTGTGTGTGTGTGTGTGTGTGTGTGTGTGTGTGTGTGTGTGTGTGTGTGTGTGTGGTGAGGGGGTACTTACAGGGGGGCCGGGAAGTCCAGGTTGGCCTTTCATTCCCATCATTCCCTGGAGATAGAGGAAAGAAATCAAAGGTCAAACAACAGCAATGTCCAACACCAGTGGCTGTGCATGTTGTGGGCTGTGAGTAAGATATGCCGCTGAGGACAGAATGCTATACAACAGAAAGGGTTTTGTGTTATAAAACCACACTTACAGTAGTCCAGAAATGTGTGGAAGTATTTCTTTGACGATGAGTCCATTGACTGGACTGAAAGCTAAGGTGAGAATGCATGCCATAAAGTGGCATAAATCCCAGAACTCCATGGGAATAATCCATGGATTGGGAATGACAGTGAACACTGTAGCGGAAACCTATTTGACAGGTGTGCTCTGACATGGAAAGGTCTTCAGACTTCGATGGGTTCTTAGTGGTAGTTCTGTGTGGTGATGTGTATGTGTGAATACATAGTGTTATTGTTGGAGAGTTACCACAAAACTGCAGGTGTGTGTGTCTCAGAGTTTGTGCATGTGTGTGTGTGTGTGTGTGTGTGTGTGTGTGTGTGTGTGTGTGTGTGTGTGTGTGTGTGTGTCTGAGTTTGTATGTGTGGGTGTGTGTGTGTGTGTGTGTCTGAGTTTGTATGTGTGTGTGTGTGTGTGTGTGTGTGTGTGTGTGTGTGTGTGTGTGTGTGTGTGTGTGTGTGTGTGTGTGTGTGTGTGTGTGTTCACCATGGGGCCGGGACCAATATCAGCGCCTTTGTTGTGATCATACTGAGCAGCAAAGTTCTGTTGGAGTGAAAAATAAAAACCAGAATAAGAGACAAAATATACATATAAAAATTCATACAATACAATATACTTATTTTCTAAATCATAGGTTATTGTCTGTTCCATTGCTATAATTGTGCCAGAATTTGGGTCAGGTGAGTTTAAGGGCTTGATCGTTTATCAAACAGATGAACAGCAAATCAGCATCTTCCTGTAGCTTCTATACCTTACGGTTACAATAGGATATACCAGCCGGTTAACCTTATTTACTGAGAGGCCTTCATCAACATTCAGTTCCCCCACCTAGGAACACTTTAGAACCAACATCCATCTTCAGTTCCCCCACCCAGCAGCACTTTAGAACCAACATCCACCTTCAGTCCCCCACACAGTCACATTTTAGAACCAACATCCACCTTCAGTCCCCCCACCCAGCAGTTGACCAAGTCGGCCCCTATAGGATACTTACTCTGCCGAGGCCAGGGGGTCCTGGGGGCCCAGCAGGGCCGGGGTTGCCAGGTCTGCCGTCCCTCCCGTCAGGGCCCTGGGGTCCCTGTGGAGGAAGGCCTTGGGTTAGTCTCCGTTGATTACCACTGATTGACACACAGCCACCGTGTCTGCTGGGACGCTGCCAGAGTCCCAGCTCTGTTCGGCTGTGGAGCTCGGTTTGGTCTCAACTTGAATAAAAGCGTCATGTCCTTTTACTAAATTGTTTTATTATTGTTAATAAAGTTTAGAAAAGATAAATATGAATTTGTTCTGGATATGTGAGCCAAAGTCAGAAAAAAATAATATACAACAAATATTTGTAGTTCAGGTTATTTTCAGCCGTCGTGCAGCAGAGATTGGTCCATTATTATTTGTTATATTATCACGGCGGAGGGCTTTAGGCTGTGCCTGATGTAAACAAAGGGGTGTGGCCTATTCAAGTTGAAAGGTCAATCGGCGTCATCATATATCAACCCGATAAACTTCATGAAAGTTTCTATCCAGCAAACATGGCATTGTCATGCATCTTGTCATAATTAATGAGTTTGATAGTGGCTTACCCTTTCACCTCTTGGTCCTTTCGGGCCCTGAGGAATATAAGTAAACAATTGATGAGTCAGAGGCAGACATTATTTAAACAGTGAGGCAAGTTCACGTAAAAAAAGGAAGGTAGACTTAAACTTAACATATCTAAAATCTAAAACCTAAAAGAAGCTCGGCTACAATCGCTGGGGGATGAATAGGTGCATGTGGACAAACTGTGCATGTGAACTGCACAGCCAAAGCACCATTCAGGTGGGAACATATTTCAGTCCTCTTCATTGAACCTGGCCTTTGGCTAGAGCTGATGCCTACAATGTCTGCCCTGAGCTATGCTACGCATTATCACATACACCACACTCAAAGGGCTAAATGACACATCCAACCAGGGTTTGATTGCTCACTTTGAATCTTCCCTGAGTAGAAATAGAAGCTAAATAAATAGTGTTATTTATTTCTTTGTGTCATTTAACTGTGCTGGCTGTATCATGCACTGTTCAGCATTGCTGTTCATCTATCTCATTGCACATCAACCCATTAACATGCAGGGGATTTATGATGCTGTACATGTCCATGCAGAAGCACAGCCTCATAAAGCTGCTCCCAGATCACTGTGCACACTGTAGTATTAAACTGATCCGAAACCACAATCAGGGGCGTATCAAGCTTTCCAAAAGTGGGGGTGTTCTGGAATAGGCGAAGAAATAATCATTCCAAATAGCGATGATCAATTATATGAACTTTTACATACATCTAGGCCTACAAAATGGAAGAAATGCGAGCAGATACACTGTGTGTGTGTGTGTGTGTGTGTGTGTATGACTCATTGTGTGTTTGTTTGATACACGCACACACACACACACACACACACACACACACACACACACACACACACACACACACACACACACACACACACACACACACACACACACACACACACACACACACACACACACACACTGTGTGATAAAGCTGAAAGGAGCTTCAGCAGCCTCTGAAGGCTGAAAACATGGATGCGAAGTACAATGACACAAACATGTCTCAACAGTGTAACCGTGTGTTATGTTCAAAAGCACAAGCTGGATCTGTTGGACAGGAAAATGATTGCAGAACAATTAGTTTGTCATAATGAGCAGAGACAAAACACATTTGTAAAGCCACTTGAGGCTGTTGCATGAATGTTCAATAACTGTAGCTCTAATGACATTTGGCTAGAGCGTTTGTTACTTGTATGTAGTGATGTTATTATGTAGTGACACACAGAGTGCAGGCTGTCAAACCAGTGGTCAAGTTCAACTTCAAATGTTCTCCATTTCATGCTGAGACCTATCTATGATCTATGTATAATGTTGGGCTTATGTGTTTATGGTGTGGTATTACTGATTATACAGTAGCCTAACTGAAAATAAAACGTGTCTGATCGAATGGAACGCACTTGCATGCTTCTAATGTTCTAAGAAAACAAGATGAACCCTTGACACACACTGTTGAGGACATTTCACGTTCAAGTGTGCTGAGAAAGCGAATCGCACAATTCTCCGGATTTTCGTGTATCACAGCATTCATTCACATTCATTAAACCAGTAGGCCTAAGTTGATTGCTGTGACACATACTTTGTGTATATTTTCAGTGATACACCTTGTAGATTGAAGTGCGTTTTCTCAAGGTTTGAAAATGACGAATCGCACGAGGATCTCTACTCTCCGTAAAGGCTACCTGTAGCCCTAGTCAAACCTGTGCATCCCAACCGCGGTAGCACTCGAAACAGATAGCCTATAGCTTGCAACTTGCAAGCACGTCAGTGTCTGCAGAGGGAGAGAAGTCAACTTACTTGTTTTCTCTTGAAAAAGCCGTCTATAGTCCCCTGTCTTTTTCTTTTAGTTTTCGGCATCATTGGCTATATTGCACGAAAAAATAAAACAGTTTTAAAACTAAAGTAGGCTTAGTTCCCGTCGGAAGAATGAATGGGATCTTATGCTAGGAGGTAACTAGCTCTTGAATAGAGAGCCATGAACCTTGCATCTATTAATGACAAATAATTAATCGCTTAATCGCTTTAATCGCTTAATATGCCTGAAAATGTTGCCTTCATTACAGGCAGTGAATGATGCTGATCTAAAACAGTGATTCAATTCTACCTTTTCATTGAAGGCGTCAAGTCAGTATGCAGCACGAACAGTTAGGCACAGCAATCTGTGAGAAACTGCTTGAATGACCGCGGTCACCGCGCTGAGCTCTCAGGCAGTCGGGTCTCGGGAGCACCGCTGCCAGCGCTTTCTGCAGGCTGCGCGAGCTGTTTAGTCTACGTAACGTCAATTGTAGCGCTGGGATTTACAGAGTGATCATTTGATACAGAGGGATGCAATCATAGCAACCATTTTAAATTGCATACAACAGGCGAACGTTTACTGTTTTTTATTAGAAAAGCTGATTTTTGTGAGGATTTGACGAACAAAAGTGGAGGGGATGGAATGGCCTTCCAATAGAAGTGAGGGGGATGCATCGTACTCATCCCCCGCGTCTGATACGCGCCTGACCACAATTATAGCCTATTAAATAATGACGCTAAGCTGCCAAGCTTTGTATTCTGTAACTTACCTGATATGAAGTGATCGCTGCACAAGCGGAATCCAACAGCCGGGGGGTCCCATTTTTCAGTCTTTTTTTGCTTGCTCCTGGCTCTTTTAATGGCGCTGATCCACTTAGCTCGCCTCTCCGCATCTTTAGGAATGCGGTAGAACGACGTACATTTATTTTTGCCTCGTTTATTTGTGCAACCTGGTGCACAACAGTTATCGACCATGTCTGCTCCACCACAAGAGCGCCAGTCTGCCGAATACTGCCAAAATGGTGGTGCCCACGTTTTCCCCGCCCCAACAACGTCAACACCCGGAACTCTATTGCAGCCAATGAGCTCGAGTTGACCCTGCTTAGCCTCCGAGATCAGACGAGATCGCGCGTGCTCAGGGTGGTATGGCCGTAAGCAATTATTGTCTTGTCCATACTAACTTTTATACAGGAGGAACCCATAATGAGTGGGAGCGCTGCTGTGGCCAGAGACGGGACTTGTACAGAAACAATAATTTGATCCATAATGAATGAAAGAAATGAATGAATGAATGAATGACTACGTTATTCCAGACTCAGAGTTCCACATCTGAATGTAATGCATTACACTGCTTGGGCGTGATCGTTTGCGTGATCTTTTGAATAAACGTAGCGTTGCAAAACGTGGGATGGACGGCATTAGTCAGCGCGATGAAGCCATTCATAGCTATTATTTCTTTAGAACAACATGATCAGGGGAGAGCGCGAACGCAGTCCCCCACTACCAGAAATTATGCAATCGAGATTCCCACATTTGGGGAATTCGCACGGGTCAGCAACAGCCTCAGTGCAATGGCTGAGCCTCGCTATGGGTGAACCACCTTCTTGATCGTGGTATCTCCCTTGCCAGGTAAGTATGAGTTGTACACGTTCAGGTGGGCTGAACGATGCCCACGCTTGTTCCCGTGGAGAACGGTTGCAAAGCATTCGGAGATGTCTAGACTTTAATAAACACTGTAGACCACCGGTCACACGATGACAGGCGAATCTGAAATCAGCGTGATGGAAGCATAACGAAAGGAAACCTGGAGATCCGAGTTATCGACCCGCCACAGAAAGAATCCTTTTTTCTTTCTTAAACAACAGAATATCGTTGGAATAATTGTAAACAGTGCGTTTATGAATTGTAAATGACACTTTATTGTCTACAGGCGGACGGGTGTACTCTCAGGTAGTGATGTTATGGTTTGCGTCGAGGCATCGGGGCGTGTGTCGAGTACCTCGGCTCCTCCCCCAGCGAAGCTCCGTATCACATAGGCGAAATGACGTGGCGCGTGACGTTCGAGGCTTCATCTCGGGCTGTTGCGCGATATGGGTTCACAATTGGCACATTTTTACAAAAAGAAGACCCTACCCAGTTCCAAGATCACTTTTATGGCTATGTAATTAATCACACTCATTCTCAGTCATCATGCAGTTCTATTATTACAATTATTAGTAGGCTACTGAGACAATCTATTTTGCCCGGGATGACTTAAAATCTAGGTCAAATGATTTGTTCTCTACCATGAGCTCGGGAGATATTTATGAACGGCAAACTCACACGTATCACTGAAATGACTTTAATTCTTAAACGTTGTGATGTTGTAGGCTACGAAGCAAACATCACATCATCACAGGAAACTCTTTCTTTCATCATAATTTAATTCACCACTAGGTGTCCCTAGCGTACTAATTTGAAGCTTCGAGGTCGAACCACTTTGATGGTTCATCTGGCTGCGAGGCTTTGACGTTTCATGAGGCATCATCTCGGCACCACTACTCTCTGGACTCAGGAGGAGTTTAGTTTTGTTTTTCACAGTGAGAGAGGGGTGCACCGGTCCTGGAGGTACTGCAATACCAGGTCGATGCGTGGAGTGGACGGAGCAAGCCCCTTTTCCATCTCCCAGTTCCAAAAATCAATTTAATATATGGTCCCCGGGTAGGGGACGTATCAGATATTAAACTGATAAGAACAGATACTACACTTGATCTTAGCCAAAAGGCCGAGAAGCGATGCCTCCACAGGCTCAGACCAAGAGGCCAGCTTCCCAGACACGTCGCTCCACTTGGCGGTTTAACAGACAACGACAAAACAAAAAAAAGACCAAGCACCCTGTGTGCGTGTTTGTGTGTATGTGAAAGCTGAAGAAATAAACCGAGGTCGCTACATCTCTTTGCTGCTGCCTGCTGGCAGTCTCACTAGGCCGTCTGCATGTTTCACAAATAGAGTGTGGAGCAGTGGAGGCTTCTATAAGACTACAGGTGAAGCAGTGCTTCACCAAAAAAATGTTAAAAAATAAATAAACCAAAAATCTTACAACAATCCCATTTTCAGTGCTTTGAAACAGAAATACTCACGAAGACGAGCTGTTTTCCTGAAATCAATTATGTGAGTCACAACAGCGCCACTATTCCCATTGACTTCAATGTAAATCGAGTGAACCCCAGGCGGCTCGTGTTTATTTTCCGTTTCAATTGATCCTTATGGCAGATAAGTCCCACCCGTGAACCAGTGACCGATAGGGTAGAATTTTGCACTTCAGTCACTTGACACAACACTCTGGCCAGTCACCGCCTTCATTGGACAGCTATCGTGAACTGACTACGAGTGAAAGCAGAGGGCAGACCAAAACCTACTGTGAAAACCACACAGCTCGTTGGTGCTACGGTAAGGAGCATTTTAAATTGCTCCATGTATGACAAGGTAAACTGGCTAACAGGGAGTTGGCTGAAAAAAACGCCTTTACTGTTGGCCCCGTGTCATGTTTAAAGCATGCAATTGTGGTGTAGAACAAAATAAAAAGAAAACAAAGTGCTTGCATGATATCGAGTTCCTGAACCCACGTGACCACCGGTGTTCGGAACGCCATTTTGTCAGTAAAATCAAGCGCCGCCCTTAAAGAGCTTCCTTAAAATGACCCGGCGCCGAAGCTTTCAAGCCATCGGAGTACTCATCTCACTTTAATTCGCATGACATCGAGCTCTATAGGCAAAAATTAAATAGGTTAAATATTACCGACCCATACAATGGCCCCGGGGTGCTTTTCAAAAGCATCTCCGCTGAAGAAGACGTCCCAGATCTGCAGTATCCGGATAGATATAACTACCTTCAGAGCAGCCACAAAGACAGACGTCAGAAAGCCTGCAGTGTCTCTAATAAGACAAATATGCTACCCAAAAGTCCCATAGTTTCACCAGTGAGGCTACCAGGTATTCATGAGCATAGAAGGATTAGGGTAAAACAGGGCATGCAGTGTGTAACTGCTCCTGTGTGTAAAATGGTCATTTCCAGATGGTGTACAATCAAATGAATGTGAAGTAGGTACAATAACAGGGAGGGTAAATCCAGGAAGTACTATTCTTAAAAAGCAGGAGTGTTAAACCAAGTAGGTAGTATCCTTTTGAAAGAGCAGGGCGGTACCAATGTGGGGTGGCATTACTATTGTCCAAAACTAATGTTATTGTTGTTTTCTTCAGTTGGGGATGTCAACACGAGGACTTGGCAAGGAAATACTATGAAATGCGTCATCGCCTCTCACACACGAATGTCATGGTAGGAACAGCTGGATTCAGGATTTCACCCCTGCATTGGGGCCTCACCTGATGGATACGTTTCCTGTAGCTGCTGTGGTTCAGGTGTCATAGAAATTAAGTGCCCATTTTCTGCAAAGGACCTTTCTGTTAATTAGGCAGTAAAGTGTTTTTCTGCACAGAAACCAGCACCAGCAGCAGCAGCATTTGCTGATCATAGTCAACAACAGTGGTGCTACTGCCCTGAGCCAGAAGCAGGGAACATGGTGGTCTGTGCGTCAGGTTTTTGTTCAGTTAAAAAGTTTCACCAGACCTGCCTTCGCATGAAAAGGGTCCCAAAACAGTGGGTATGTCCCATCTGCCGAAAAGTGATCAATGCCCAAAGAAGAAAACCTTAGTGAGGAGACTGTGAAATGAGTTGTTTGTAGTAGCTGATACTGTACTGTTATTTATGAATAAACAGTTGTTAAACCAATATTGTTCTCTTCCCCATAATTTGTATTAGATATCTGTAGCAATCAGGGATATGAAACATGGGTGGGTCATTCATATAAAACACACCAGAACAAATATCTGTTTGGGTGGAACTCAAGTTAGAATGGGTGGATGTGCAGCTTGATCTGCAAAGAGAAACGATGTGATCGCATCAGAATAGCGAGTGATTAAAAATAATGTCACGACAAGCAAGCAAGAAGTGTGAGTCACAAAGGTTTATTTGCTGGTTGAGCACATCTGTAGCCAGTCACATCAGTTCAATTTACTGTACATCCCCATCACTGGAAGGACACCACAGATTCAGACACATTTGTAAGTGCACAACACACGCTCACCATCTTGTCAAGGTAGGCCACATCATTTTCCCTGTCTATGTCCGTGAAACATATGGGGACAGTGCTTTGCAAGACTGTGTACTTTTGACGGAGAACTCCTATCACTCTTTCAATATGTATCCTAAGAGAGGCTAGACGTCTGGTGTTCTCCAAGTCAGCAGGATCTAACTGCTTCTATCCACGAGTAAATGCTGGAATTTTTAATTCAGCTTGGCATCTCTCAATGGACTCTTTAACCAGACAACCTCTGTCCGCTAAAACTACGTCCCCTGGGAGCAAATGAGATAAAAAGTGACTTTGTTCTGTGATAAACGTATCACTTGTGCGACCTCCCCATCCAGCGGAAATGAAACAAATGGAACCTCGAGGGCAAATTGCAATTAAATATTTCATTGTGTGGTGTGATTTGTATGATGAGTAACACTGAGCACTGGCTAGCAATCTACTGGGTTTCTCTAGAAATATTTCAAAACAATCTATAATGCAAACTGTCTTTTCAAAGCTACGGTTTCGAAATGCATATGGAAGAGATTTTCTTAAGTATTCTCTGTCAGGCCACAACACCAGACTTGGCACCAGTCTACAATGCATCACACTAATGCAGTGTTTGAAGAGCTTTGAAACAGTGGTTGAGTCAATGTCAAAATAAAAAGCCAAAAACTCAAAGGACAAGTTCATTCTAAGCTTAATTAAAGTTAACATGTACTGCTGAAAACATGTTAAACTAGATTTAAGTTGGAGAAAAGGAGCCACAATATGAAAAATTGTCATGAGAATGGAGAATGCTGATAAACCAGTGAGAGTATGAACCCTTTTATCATCGTTATGCAAGCTCATCTCATTCAGTGTAGTCCTATTCATTTTTTCCTTCAACAACATATTTTCAGTCCTCAGAGCTTGGCATTCTTGCTCAAGAGATTGGACGCGTTTACCACAGGTTTCAGTGGTGCATGGTGGGGTTGCTGGATCCTCCTCATGGAGAACAGGCTGGACATCGTTTCCAGGTTCTTCATGGGTAGATTCCTTCAAAGGCTCTGTGGTGGGACTTTGCTCTGCAGTAGGATCCTTGTTGCAGTCTTGGGGACAATCTGTTGATGCTCTGGTGAAAACAAAAGTAGTATAAACTGTCACTACTGATGACAGTTTGTCATTCTTTTGTCAGTCACTCTCTGTTTTCTGCAGTATACTAGCTTTCGTTAGTAAGAAAGTAAGTAAATTGTATTTGTATAGCACATTTACATCCAAAAGTGCTTTATAGTCGGTATATGATAAATAAACAATGTAATAAAATAAATGAATAGAAAGACAATGACAGGGATATTGACAATGACAGTGACAATCACATGCATAGTCAGTGGCTGCCAAATGCAAGTCGGTATAGGTGTGTGATGATTTCAGCCCAGTCACAGATGTTATGTTTTTTAGCTCATTGGGTGTTATTAAACCTACAATGAATTGTACAAAAAAAAATTGGTTTATAATTTTCCCAAGTCCATGGAAGTGGGGTTGACCAGGTTAAGGAACTTAAATATTCACCTGGGAGGGATGGCTTTCGCAGATAGCTTTGTCTGCTCCATCTTCTGTAGCTTTGCTCCCTGTCGTCTGTTGAAAACCTCCAGTCTCATTTTTCTTTTCCTCTTCTCTGGAGATGGAACGTAGTTGAAAAGAGATGGAACAAAGTCCGGACTCAAGGGATTATCACTCCTTCTCCCTACAAAATAAATAGAAACATTTCAGCGTCGAACTTGGGTTTGTTTACTACTACGTTAGCACTTGCTAGCTTAGCAGCATAAAAAACAGGACATTGTCAGCCCCACGAATTGCATGCTATAAATCAACTAGCTATGTGTGTGTGTGTGTGTGTGTGTGTGTGTGTGTGTGTGTGTGTGTGTGTGTGTGTGTGTGTGTGTGTGTGTGTGTGTGTGTGTGTGTGTGTGTGTGTGTGTGTGTGTGTGTGTGTGTGTGTGTGGTGAGGGGGTACTTACAGGGGGGCCGGGAAGTCCAGGTTGGCCTTTCATTCCCATCATTCCCTGGAGATAGAGGAAAGAAATCAAAGGTCAAACAACAGCAATGTCCAACACCAGTGGCTGTGCATGTTGTGGGCTGTGAGTAAGATATGCCGCTGAGGACAGAATGCTATACAACAGAAAGGGTTTTGTGTTATAAAACCACACTTACAGTAGTCCAGAAATGTGTGGAAGTATTTCTTTGACGATGAGTCCATTGACTGGACTGAAAGCTAAGGTGAGAATGCATGCCATAAAGTGGCATAAATCCCAGAACTCCATGGGAATAATCCATGGATTGGGAATGACAGTGAACACTGTAGCGGAAACCTATTTGACAGGTGTGCTCTGACATGGAAAGGTCTTCAGACTTCGATGGGTTCTTAGTGGTAGTTCTGTGTGGTGATGTGTATGTGTGAATACATAGTGTTATTGTTGGAGAGTTACCACAAAACTGCAGGTGTGTGTGTCTCAGAGTTTGTGCATGTGTGTGTGTGTGTGTGTGTGTGTGTGTGTGTGTGTGTGTGTGTGTGTGTGTGTGTGTGTGTGTGTCTGAGTTTGTATGTGTGTGTGTGTGTGTGTGTGTGTCTGAGTTGTATGTGTGTGTGTGTGTGTGTGTGTGTGTGTGTGTGTGTGTGTGTGTGTGTGTGTGTGTGTGTGTGTGTGTGTGTGTGTGTGTGTGTGTGTGTGTGTGTGTGTGTGTGTGTTCACCATGGGGCCGGGACCAATATCAGCGCCTTTGTTGTGATCATACTGAGCAGCAAAGTTCTGTTGGAGTGAAAAATAAAAACCAGAATAAGAGACAAAATATACATATAAAAATTCATACAATACAATATACTTATTTTCTAAATCATAGGTTATTGTCTGTTCCATTGCTATAATTGTGCCAGAATTTGGGTCAGGTGAGTTTAAGGGCTTGATCGTTTATCAAACAGATGAACAGCAAATCAGCATCTTCCTGTAGCTTCTATACCTTACGGTTACAATAGGATATACCAGCCGGTTAACCTTATTTACTGAGAGGCCTTCATCAACATTCAGTTCCCCCACCTAGGAACACTTTAGAACCAACATCCATCTTCAGTTCCCCCACCCAGCAGCACTTTAGAACCAACATCCACCTTCAGTCCCCCACACAGTCACATTTTAGAACCAACATCCACCTTCAGTCCCCCCACCCAGCAGTTGACCAAGTCGGCCCCTATAGGATACTTACTCTGCCGAGGCCAGGGGGTCCTGGGGGCCCAGCAGGGCCGGGGTTGCCAGGTCTGCCGTCCCTCCCGTCAGGGCCCTGGGGTCCCTGTGGAGGAAGGCCTTGGGTTAGTCTCCGTTGATTACCACTGATTGACACACAGCCACCGTGTCTGCTGGGACGCTGCCAGAGTCCCAGCTCTGTTCGGCTGTGGAGCTCGGTTTGGTCTCAACTTGAATAAAAGCGTCATGTCCTTTTACTAAATTGTTTTATTATTGTTAATAAAGTTTAGAAAAGATAAATATGAATTTGTTCTGGATATGTGAGCCAAAGTCAGAAAAAAATAATATACAACAAATATTTGTAGTTCAGGTTATTTTCAGCCGTCGTGCAGCAGAGATTGGTCCATTATTATTTGTTATATTATCACGGCGGAGGGCTTTAGGCTGTGCCTGATGTAAACAAAGGGGTGTGGCCTATTCAAGTTGAAAGGTCAATCGGCGTCATCATATATCAACCCGATAAACTTCATGAAAGTTTCTATCCAGCAAACATGGCATTGTCATGCATCTTGTCATAATTAATGAGTTTGATAGTGGCTTACCCTTTCACCTCTTGGTCCTTTCGGGCCCTGAGGAATATAAGTAAACAATTGATGAGTCAGAGGCAGACATTATTTAAACAGTGAGGCAAGTTCACGTAAAAAAAGGAAGGTAGACTTAAACTTAACATATCTAAAATCTAAAACCTAAAAGAAGCTCGGCTACAATCGCTGGGGGATGAATAGGTGCATGTGGACAAACTGTGCATGTGAACTGCACAGCCAAAGCACCATTCAGGTGGGAACATATTTCAGTCCTCTTCATTGAACCTGGCCTTTGGCTAGAGCTGATGCCTACAATGTCTGCCCTGAGCTATGCTACGCATTATCACATACACCACACTCAAAGGGCTAAATGACACATCCAACCAGGGTTTGATTGCTCACTTTGAATCTTCCCTGAGTAGAAATAGAAGCTAAATAAATAGTGTTATTTATTTCTTTGTGTCATTTAACTGTGCTGGCTGTATCATGCACTGTTCAGCATTGCTGTTCATCTATCTCATTGCACATCAACCCATTAACATGCAGGGGATTTATGATGCTGTACATGTCCATGCAGAAGCACAGCCTCATAAAGCTGCTCCCAGATCACTGTGCACACTGTAGTATTAAACTGATCCGAAACCACAATCAGGGGCGTATCAAGCTTTCCAAAAGTGGGGGTGTTCTGGAATAGGCGAAGAAATAATCATTCCAAATAGCGATGATCAATTATATGAACTTTTACATACATCTAGGCCTACAAAATGGAAGAAATGCGAGCAGATACACTGTGTGTGTGTGTGTGTGTGTGTGTGTATGACTCATTGTGTGTTTGTTTGATACACGCACACACACACACACACACACACACACACACACACACACACACACACACACACACACACACACACACACACACACACACACACACACACACACACACACACTGTGTGATAAAGCTGAAAGGAGCTTCAGCAGCCTCTGAAGGCTGAAAACATGGATGCGAAGTACAATGACACAAACATGTCTCAACAGTGTAACCGTGTGTTATGTTCAAAAGCACAAGCTGGATCTGTTGGACAGGAAAATGATTGCAGAACAATTAGTTTGTCATAATGAGCAGAGACAAAACACATTTGTAAAGCCACTTGAGGCTGTTGCATGAATGTTCAATAACTGTAGCTCTAATGACATTTGGCTAGAGCGTTTGTTACTTGTATGTAGTGATGTTATTATGTAGTGACACACAGAGTGCAGGCTGTCAAACCAGTGGTCAAGTTCAACTTCAAATGTTCTCCATTTCATGCTGAGACCTATCTATGATCTATGTATAATGTTGGGCTTATGTGTTTATGGTGTGGTATTACTGATTATACAGTAGCCTAACTGAAAATAAAACGTGTCTGATCGAATGGAACGCACTTGCATGCTTCTAATGTTCTAAGAAAACAAGATGAACCCTTGACACACACTGTTGAGGACATTTCACGTTCAAGTGTGCTGAGAAAGCGAATCGCACAATTCTCCGGATTTTCGTGTATCACAGCATTCATTCACATTCATTAAACCAGTAGGCCTAAGTTGATTGCTGTGACACATACTTTGTGTATATTTTCAGTGATACACCTTGTAGATTGAAGTGCGTTTTCTCAAGGTTTGAAAATGACGAATCGCACGAGGATCTCTACTCTCCGTAAAGGCTACCTGTAGCCCTAGTCAAACCTGTGCATCCCAACCGCGGTAGCACTCGAAACAGATAGCCTATAGCTTGCAACTTGCAAGCACGTCAGTGTCTGCAGAGGGAGAGAAGTCAACTTACTTGTTTTCTCTTGAAAAAGCCGTCTATAGTCCCCTGTCTTTTTCTTTTAGTTTTCGGCATCATTGGCTATATTGCACGAAAAAATAAAACAGTTTTAAAACTAAAGTAGGCTTAGTTCCCGTCGGAAGAATGAATGGGATCTTATGCTAGGAGGTAACTAGCTCTTGAATAGAGAGCCATGAACCTTGCATCTATTAATGACAAATAATTAATCGCTTAATCGCTTTAATCGCTTAATATGCCTGAAAATGTTGCCTTCATTACAGGCAGTGAATGATGCTGATCTAAAACAGTGATTCAATTTGTTACGTATTTTAAGAATCTAAGCTACCCACACATAGACCCAATGAAGACCAAACATATTAGCCGTAAATACCATACATAGCCACAAGGGGAGCCTTACTGAAGGCTGCAATAGATACTTTATCCACAGAGGGCAGCACCACAGACCAAGCGAGGAAAACCGAGGATTACGTCCCACCGGTTTTCTCCAAGTCTTCCGGCCCTCCGAGTCTATAAGAAAGCCTCCACATCGTGAAGACAGGTAGAACTCTCCAGGCAGCGCTAGGACATCGGTGGGTTAGTGTCTTGGACCAGCTAGGAGAACACTCTCGCACGTGCTAAGGCACATCTTCAATCTCTCTTAACTTCAGAGCATCAGTTTACCATACCGAAAATACTTTATACAAATAAAGTATCTTTAAAGCTATTCCTTTGGATTCGACCCCTCTTTCCTTGAAGAACATAATAATTGGTTGACCCCGACGTTCGTGGAAAGTCCGGACCGAGACTGGCGACCGCGAGGCCGTTCGGAAAGCAGTACAAGCTACTTACAGGCGCCACAACAAAGGTAAACAGAACCTGTTGTCAATGACTAAACTCTGTATAGTTAGATTAGTAACATTAGGTGAATAGCTTGTACTGCATCCGTCAGGCTGCGGGGACGTGTAATCTCGGACTGGTTTAAATTCATACAGCCGGTTACAAACGGCCTAGAATAAACTAACAGATTGAAATTAAATAACGAGCTCACGAAGTATAAGGGCTAGGAGTGTGTTTTATATGGGTTTGTAGATAGACTGTGTCCAATCCTGATTAGATCTAAATGTTCGTACCAACGTGGGAGACGTATTACCTGTGGTTAAGTGTTATTTATTTGGTGAAGCGCCGAAGTTAAACCGGGCCACCATAAGGTATATTTATTACCGACCATAAACTTCTGAACTCTTACGGCGGGGTGAGGAAAGGTCAGGTTTTTAACGTTAACCTAGCTTAGTTGCATATTAAACCGGAAGCTTGGCCGTAGTTAGCCAAGGAATTCAAATCGAATTGATTCCTCACAGCCCGGTTCATGTAACATCTAAATGTGCAATTTTGGTTAGTATAGAACGCAGCCGTAGAGGTGGACTTACGCAGGAATAACCCATCTGCTATCAAGCGCCTCGCTAACCCGCCGTGGGGACAAACTTGCAGGAATCTCTTACTTCTTATAGAGATCCAATACATGCTTTTGACTAGAGCTACCTGGGTCAAAACTAGTTTGTCTCTACAGCCCTTTGGATGTACCACGTGGTGTACGATTTAAGGGGACCACGCGTCTTGGAAAACGTGCGGTTCCTTTGTTCATACCATCAGTCGTTATAGTCGAACTCCTTTTTTGAAATAGACGCCATTTCTCTAAAGCAACGGGGGGCTCAACTTAAGTGTTACATCCTATCCCTCTCTCTCTCTCCCCCCCTCTCCCTCTCCCCCCCCCCTCCTCTCTCTCTCTCTCTCTCTCTCTCTCTCTCTCTCTCTCTCTCTCTCTCTCTCTCTTGCAAGTCGGTAGGAGATGAATGGTCAGTCTTTTGTTAAGACTGCATAACCTCTGACCTAGGCAAAAGCAGATCTCTATCTCTCGGTGCCGGTGCTATCTTGTGGCCTGGTTGCGCAGTCCGGTAGGACTGGAACAACTCGAATAGTTGTTGTACTTTTTCTCCCATACCCTAGAAAACCCCTTTGATAACCCCAAACCCTTCTGTCCCTGTCTCTAAAGATCCGGTCGTCAGACCACCCTCCCCTCCCCATCCTTTTATCCCAATATCCCATATCCTATCGTAAACTCACCCCCCTCTCCCCATCCCTTTGTCTTAATATCCCATATCCTATCGTAAACTCACCCCCCCCTCCCCACCCTTCTGTCCTTGTCCCCACATCCTATTGTAAACCCCCTTCACACCCCTTTCATCTCTCTCCGCAGGTCCTGGAGTAAAAGCCCCCCACCCCCCTTTATTTTTTCACTTCTCCACCTTATCTCCACCCTCTCCGCAGGTCCTGTTGCAGATCCCTGTCCCCATCCCATTGAATACTGTTTATTGACGGGTACACTCACAGCACGACGTGCGAATAGTGTGTGCTTGGTCATTTAAGTGTTGGATATAGTAATAGGTTATCACAGCCTTTTGTCGTTCAGATAGAAATCAAGAAAAGTTTCTTTATCGATAAATAAGTTGTGAATTCCGAAAAACCCAAACACTCTTAGTACTTCGCAGCCCCTGTGCCGCGACCCCCACCCCCACCTAACCTCCCCCTCTCTCTCTCTCACTCACTGTCTCTCTCGCGCTCTCTCCCCCGCTCCCTCTTCCTCTTCCCCTCTCTCTCTCTCTCTCTCACTCACTCACTCACTTTGATACTCACTCACTCACTCTCCACTTTGTTTGTACAGACATATTGCTTTTGGGCAACCAGGAAGGTTGTTCCACAGATTCAATACGGAATATTGAAGAGTAATTAACGTTGTACAATCTTGTAACTCCCAATTCCTCGCTCTTTCTCTCTGTCTGCCTGCCTGTCTAAAGGTAGGCCCTCCCTCACCCTTTAAATTCCTTCCCCATCCTTTAGTCCCTATCTCCCACCCCCCCTCATAAAGACCCCCCCCCCCCCACAGAATAGCTTTGTCTTTAATGCCCCACTGGCGTCGTTTTGAGTACTTGTAGTTAACGATTGTTCATGGTTATGGGTGCGAGGTAAGGTCCTCCACTATCGGTCTCTGTGAAGATCAAGCCACAAAAGAACATTAACGAGAGTTCCAATCTCCTCCTCCACTGTCTTAATGAACCCCATCCCCCACCACCAATCTTCCTCCCTCTAAACCCTCATCATAAAGACCACCCCCCCAGCCTCTCCCACGACACATCTCTCTCTGTGTCGCTATTTTTAACAACGATAACTTTTATATATACATGTACACACAGCGCGGAGAAAGTGTACTGAGAGCGCAAAATGCGGTTAAGTGGTAGCCTTATGCCATAAGGTACCACAGTGTTCAGCCGGACAGATAGAACTCAGAAGTTTCTGTAGTCGGCTGATACGTATGTAGTATGCACCGCAGCCATATTTGTAGTTCTTGATAGTGCCGCCTACTCGTTAACACGAGATTATTCCCAATTACATCTCAACATCTCCAAATGTACCACAAGTATATAACTATTATTAGTCCCAACTAGACGTCCCCCCAACTTTCCAAGTAGCCGATCTCTTGCATTTGTAATAAATTTGTTCTCTTTTCTCGTCAGGCCTTGGCAACCCGAGCAGTAATGGATGCCCGACATTCATCATTTTAATCGTTAACATTACTACAAATATTCTCTTTTCTAATCAGGAAGTGGCAACACAACGATCAGTTGCCCATCATCATCATTTTACTTCTGTGCATAAAATATTAATTCTCTTTTCTCTTTAGGAGGTGGCAACACAAGCATTATAGTTGCCAAACACTCATCTTTTTACTTCTCTGCATTGATCTTAATTCTTTCTCTCTCCAGGAAATGGCAGTATAAGAACGAATGCCAAACACTGACAGTAATTATTTTTTTCAGGTTGCTGAGCCCTTCTGTCTATTCAACATGCGTTTTGTGTAGCAAGACAGGTAGAGAACCAGGCTGGTTCAAATAGACACGGGGTTCAACTGCTAGAATAATATGTTGAATTAATAAATGGTGCACATGGTTTTAAACGGTGCCCAAGGAGGGAGTTAGCTCAACTGCGGTAGACACAATTACAATACGTTTTTTGCGAATATTAAATCTACATGACTTAAATTCTGCTATAATCAGCTACTACATACGAATAAACACTGCGTGAAATGTTCAAAGGTCAACTATTGCCTCCATTGGAGCGATTGCAATAGATATAATATCGTACCACAATATGAATGCATTATCTTGTATTCGACAATTAGGAAAGCCGGATTCCAAAACCGAAAAGAAATCCTACAAAAGGGCACCAACCCAGAGGTCTTGCATCAACCAGATCCCTGTACGGCAGTTACACAGTGATCTTAAAATAGCTAGACTCCACATCATGAACGGTTAGCCTTTAAAGTTGTCCATAGCGTGCATACCGCTCGTCCACAGAAATCCGGGGTTATCCAGGCCTGGGGATTCTTATTAGAAGAGTTCTGGGACAACCTCCAATAGAGGAGTCCCCCCCAATAGAGGATCCTGAGGACAAGCGGTAGAAATGCATAGTTCAACAGACCTGACGAGGTCCAAAATACCAAAATAAGAAATGGTTAGGATTGGTTAATTTGAATGCGCATGGCTGAAGCAATGCGCAAGGAGGGATGTAGTGTGAATATTAAATCAAGGATTGAAAGTTGTGTAGCAAGACAGACCAGAAGCCGTCCGATCCAGAGGATCCTTCACCAACGTCGGTGACACCTGGCGAGTGGATCTGGGTGAAAAAAAAACACCATCGAAAGACCTAGAAGACCGGTGGAAGGGGCCATACAAGGTACTCTTGGCCACACCCTTTTCTGTTTCTGTAGAGGACCGACGCGGAGCCCAGTGGCACCACCTGAGCCGGTGCCGCAAAGCAGATACTCCTGGCAGATCGTGGACTGAGACCCTGACCGACCTAGCTGCACTCCAAGCCAAGGACAAACACACCTCATCCCAAGACGATGGGCCACAGCGTGCCCTTGGTAAAGTACCTGGTAGGATTCCTTCTGGTAGTCCTGTTCCAAGAAGGAGCGGGAGACAACATCGCCAGGTACCCACCGTCAAAACCAGATATAGAATAAAATGCCACCATTTGTAGCACCTGTGTCTAAGATAATCAATATCCTGGATTTACTTGAATAATTAATTATTGAACCACCAAGACGAATTGTGCTTGTTATTATATAGTATTGTTTGGTTGTGAGTACAACTCGTTATTTCTGAATCGCTGCATTAATAATGGTACAGTTGATCTTCCTTGAGGCGATTGTTTTACAGGCCAACTGTTACTGACACGACGACGACGGAGAACCTGTTTGAAGGCTCCCATGATGTAGGAGTAACCTCTCTGAGTTGAGCCCTTGACAAGGAGGGACGAGTCTTGGGTTCATGAATTACAGGCCAGACGGCGACAGAAAAAACAATGACTGCAATAATAACAAGCCCAAAACCACCCACATGAACCGGCGCACCAAAACACGAAGATCACCTGAACCCCCCAAATCTATGCCCAAACCACCCACATGAACCGGCGCACCAATACACGAAGATCACCTGAACCCCCCAAATCCATGATAGCTTGTCAATTATTTTGAAATTTTAAAATTGTATTATGTCTACCAATTTTTACTTTACTTTTACACATGATGAAAATTGTATGGCCTTGTAGCACATAACCAAAAGTATTAGCTCAGGATTTCTATGAATAGTTTTGTTTGTGTGATATTTGGCCATGTGATTGTATGATAACAAGATTTATGTTCATTGTTGTATTGTTAAATAATGACCTGTATTCCCAATGAGACCCACAAGGTGGATGCCATTTCAGTATTATGAGCCCGTTGTGGTTTTTCCCTCTATTCAAGAGTTTTCCACAACGGTAGATGGTGTTGATCCTAATTTGACTATGTTTTCGGTGTGGTAAATGGTGTTTATGGTTTAAAATATTATTGTATGGTCATCTAAGATGACCAAGGAGGGACTGTTACGTATTTTAAGAATCTAGGCTACCCACACATAGACCCAATGAAGACCAAACATATTAGCCGTAAATACCATACATAGCCACAAGGGGAGCCTTACTGAAGGCTGCAATAGATACTTTATCCACAGAGGGCAGCACCACAGACCAAGCGAGGAGAACCGAGGATTACGTCCCACCGGTTTTCTCCAAGTCTTCCGGTCCTCCGAGTCCATAAGAAAGCCTCCACATCGTGGAGACAGGTAGAATTCTTCAGGCTGAGCTAGGGCATCGGTGGGTTAATGTCTTGGACCAGCTAGGAGAACACTCTCGCACGTGCTAAGGCACATCTTCAATCTCTCTTAACTTCAGAGCATCAGTTTACCATACCGAAAATACTTTATACAAATAAAGTATCTTTAAAGCTATTCCTTTGGATTCGACCCCTCTTTCCTTGAAGAACATAATAAGGCTAATACACCAACAGCAGATTTCTGTATAATAAAGGGCTACATATTGTCAATCTAAATGATCTGCTTTTAGTTTTACTCATTTATTCATGTTTTACAGTACCAGATGGAACATGCCTACACATCAGTGCACCGTGTGCGACAAGACATTCGGTGAAAAGTCCAACCTGGCGAGTCATCTGAAGATCCATGCAGACGCCAGGGAGACCTTTACCTGTGATGTCTGCGGGAAGAGCTTGGCCACTAAACCATCGCTGGTCAGCCATCAACAGCTACACCAGTACCCCAACATCATTTTGTACCGGCTAGGAGAGGCCAGGCTGTACTGTACAGAGGCAGCAAGGTCTGTGGCAGAGGCCCGCAGCAGCACTGTTGTTGACCCTAAATGGCTGGATCTCAAGACAGCAGAGACCTTTGGAAAGGTCAGCTGGTCATCACGTTCGGGAAGCACGCCGGTCAGACCTTCAGGTGGCTTGTGGAGAATGATGTCGGCTGGCTGGTGTGGCTGCTGTTCCAGTACTGCCAGCAGGGAGAGCAGAACGAGCTGCTGAAGTGGCAGAAGGAGCGACTGCTCCGCCAGACCGGCCTCAGGTCCAGTACCGGCACATCCATCACCAGGCTGGAAAGAGACGTGGTGAGAAGCGGAGCTAAGTTGTCATAAGCACTTTGTTTCACCTGTTGGCTGTGGAAAGCAAATAGCACACACGTCATATCAATACTGATCACATGTGTATTTTATATTTCCAGATTATTTGTTGATGAGCCTGTGACTCCAGCGAACCGGCCCGTTCAGCCCACTGGGTTTGTCGTCCTCCACCCGGCTGAAGCCTGCTGCGCTCACCCCCATTCTGCCGAGGCCTCCTGCGCCCACCCACCTCCAGCCGAGGCCACCTGCTGCGTTGACCTACGGCCCACCCCCTGTGTCGGCAGCACCCATACTGCTGGTCCTCCCCGCACAGCCACAGGCCCCCTCCGTCCTGTTTCGTGGGCCATCCTGCAGCCAGAGCCTTGTCCCTCCTGCACCAACAGTGAAGACATTCATGCCTAACAAGTCCTCAAGGCCATGTGGGGCTTGCCACATGCCAAACTGTGGTGGACAGTGGAAGAGGTACAACCCTTTCAAGGACAAAGTGGCTGGAAGCATGCAGAAAATGTTTTCCTACTGTCCATCCACTAGGAAGTCCACTACCCCTGGCTTTTACAATGTGGTGTATGACAACTTTGAACACTTTAAGAGTGTCGTGGATGCAGAGTTGGACAGGAGGACTGTGTAAATACCTGGAAATGCGTGTGTGTATGTGTGTGTGTGTGTGTGTGTGTGTGTGTGTGTGAATAACTTACCTCTGTGATGCCACTGTTCCTGTGCCATCTGTAAGAGAGAGAAAGAGGCTTGTTTGTGTGTGTTTGTCTTTGTCTTTGTGTGTGTTTTTTAAAGTGCTTCATTAAGCACTATCTATTTATTTATATCGTTCAAAAAAAAGGTACTTTGCAGATTTACTTGAAGTTCTTTTGTTCGCTTTTTATTTATTATTATTTATATCGCTGTTAAAATTAACTTTGTAGTATCCATTCTGCTCTATGTTCAATATCGAGGCCAATCTTTTAAACCATAATCAGTTCCAATCTAACACAATCAGTTTACATACCCTTTAGTGGTTGTTCATGTTCAGATAATCTGTGTTTTTGTCATGCATGTTGTTTGTCTTTGTCAGCTTCATGTCTTTGTGATGTTTGTATGTATTTGTCTGCTTCAGTTTTAACAAAAGTTTGCTCAAGAAAACACAAAAGGGAGGAACAGCTTGAGCCTTTATTTGTTGATTGGTCACCCGAGTCTATGGATAATCATGTTCATTATTGCACTTTAGCCTGTACAAGCCAATTGTTGATTTGTATCTGAAGTACAAGTGTGTGTGTGTGTGTGTGTGTGTGTGTGTGTGTGTGTGTGTGTGTGTGTGTGTGTGTGTGTGTGTGTGTGTTCTTTAATTGTTGAGTGTTTTTTATTATTATTAATGTTATTTATATGTGCCTGTCCTTGTGATGTGTGTATGTCTGTCAGCTCCATGTTTAACTAAATGTTTGCAAATGGTAGTACATGTTTGTCTCTCGTCTCATGCTCTCGTGTTCTCGCCTGTAGATCTGTACCTAGTCGTGGTGGGCGAGCTTTTAACTAAAATGATCTTGTTTATTTGTGTTTATATGGATTGCCTTTTCAATGAAACACATTCTGGTTGAAAAATAAAAGTTGTAAAAGTATTTTGGAGTCTCAGTGTGCTTGGGTTTCAGAAGGGGTGGGGTATTGGAAAGAAAAAACACACCAAAGAAATTAGAAGTCCTTGTGTCTTCACTCCCGCAACCAGAGGTGTGAATACACCCCCACTGTGATGGCTGCACTCCCTGTGTGGTCAAAACAATGAGTTCTGTGAATGGCTCTTATTATTTTTCTTAATTCAGCCCAAAAATGTAACAATTTAACACTTTTCCACTTGATTGTATGAATCTCATCAGCTACATCCACTCAAAGTATGAAAATAATAAACAAAACATCCAGCAGACTAGTGGATTTTGATAATCTAGGCCTTGCACATGACATTTCTGAAAATAAAACCACCCACCATTGGCCACCAGATGGAGCCGTCCGTTTTGATCCTCGATCCTTTTGGATCGATCCCAGTGTTGAGGGATAGGGACTTTGGGGGGTCATGAGCCATTCCCAGGCGGTCACCCATCCAAGTACTAACCAGGCCGGACCCTGCTTAGCCTCCGAGATCAGACGAGATCGGGCGTGCTCAGGGTGGTATCATTCATAGCTATTATTTCTTTAGAACAACATGATCAGGGGAGAGCGCGAACGCAGTCCCCCACTACCAGAAATTATGCAATCGAGATTCCCACATTTGGGGAATTCGCACGGGTCAGCAACAGCCTCAGTGCAATGGCTGAGCCTCGCTATGGGTGAACCACCTTCTTGATCATGGTATCTCCCTTGCCAGGTAAGTATGAGTTGTACACGTTCAGGTGGGCTGAACGATGCCCACGCGTGTTCCCCAGGAGAACGGTTGCAAAGCATTCGGAGATGTCTAGACTTTAATAAACACTGTAGACCACCGGTCACACGATGACAGGCGAATCTGAAATCAGCGTGATGGAAGCATAACGAAAGGAAACCTGGAGGTCCGAGTTATCGACACGCCACAGAAAGAATCCTTTTTTCTTTCTTAAACAACAGAATAGTGGTGGCGAGATGATGCCTCATGAAACGTCAAAGCCTCGCAGCCAGGTGAACCATCAAAGTGGTTCGACCTCGAAGCTTCAAATGAGTACGCTAGGGACAAGGAATGAAATTATGATGAAAGAAAGAGTTTCCTGTGATGATGTGATGTTTGCTTCGTACAACATCAAAACGTTTAAGAATTAAAGTCATTTCAGTGATACGTGTGAGTGTGCCGTTCATAAATATCTCCCGAGCTCATGGTAGAGAACAAATCATTTGACAAAGGTTTTAAGTCATCCCGGGCAAAATAGATTGTCTTATAACTACAGTAGCCTACTAATAATTGTAATAATAGAACTGCATGATGTCTGAGAACGAGTGTGATTAATTACATAGCCATAAAAGTGATCTTGGAACTGGGTAGGGTCTTCTTTTTGTAGAAATGTGCCAATTGTGAACCCATATCGCGGAACAGCCCGAGATGAAGCCTCGAACGTCACGCGCCACGTCATTTCGCCTATGTGATACGGAGCTTCGCTGGGGGAGGAGCCGAGGTACTCGACACACGCCCCGATGCCTCGACGCAAACCATAACATCACTACAACAGAATATCGTTGGAGTAATTGTAAACAGTGCGTTTGTGAATTGTAAATGACACTTTATTGTCTACAGGCGGACGGGTGTACTCTCAGGAGGAGTTTAGTTTTGTTTTTCACAGTGAGAGAGGGGTGCACCGGTCCTGGAGTTACTGCAATACCAGGTCGATGCGTGGAGTGGACGGAGCAAGCCCCTTTTCCATCTCCCAGTTCGAAAAATCAATTTAATATATGGTCCCCGGGTAGGGGACGTATCAGATATTAAACTGATAAGAACAGATACTACACTTGATCTTAGCCAAAAGGCCGAGAAGCGATGCACACACATGCTCAGACCAAGAGGCTAGCTTCCCAGACACGTCGCTCCACTTGGCGGTTTAACAGACAACGACGAAACAAAAAAAAGACCAAGCAATCTGTGTGCGTGTTTGTGTGTCTGTGAAAGCTGGAGAAATAAACCGAGGTCGCTACATCTCTTTGCTGCTGCCTGCTGGCAGTCTCACTATTCCGTCTGCATGTTTCACAAATAGAGTTTGGAGCAGTGGAGGCTTATATGAGACTACAGGTGAAGCAGTGAGTGAACGAAATGTTGAATGTATTTTCTTTCTTTATTTATTATTTATTATGTTACCTTTTTAAATTAGACCAGTACGTGAGTGCACTGAATTTCGTTGTACTTCTGTCCAATGACAAATAAATATATATCTATAACACCCGGAACTCTATTGCAGCCAATGAGCTCGAGTTGAAAAAGAAAATAGCTTACAGCACGTGGTATTCCCCGGTGAAGCAGTCAACGGAGGATTCACTCAGGTAAATTTTATCCCCTGCATCGTTTGCTAGTTAATAATTAGACATTTTTTTTTACGGTTTGTATTAAGCTGTTTCGATTTTGTAGAAAGAGAAAAGATTTCGACCGTGTCATAACGTGGTCGTTGTGTATAAAGGGAAGACGTAGAGGTTACGTTTTTAGCTGCTGGGTAGACTTTAGTCAACCTATCGCCGTTTTGTCGGTGAGCAACCATATTACCCGTGGGAAGTCTCGTTTTAATCGTGGCAATCTAAGCTTTCCAACGGTGTATGGCATTACTATATTCACCCAAGGGTTGTTGAAATAATAAGCTGATTAATGTGTGTTTTGTGACGATAGCTAGGCGCGGCTAACGACACTGTTTACAATAGTAAGGGCTACGTCGCATACCTGCAAACTTGTTGCTTTTCGGCGACAATCAACGTTTTCTTGGTCAATTTGATGTGGATATGTGTTAATATGGGTAAATGTGACTGTTGAGACAACAGCTGATGCGAGAGTAATTGTAACATGAAGCAATTTGGCGACCGTGTTAATCTCTTGACAATCTGGCAAGCTTGTTGTCCTAGGCTAATACACCAACAGCAGATTTCTGTATAATAAAGGGCTACATATTGTCAATCTAAATGATCTGCTTTTAGTTTTACTCATTTATTCATGTTTTACAGTACCAGATGGAACATGCCTACACATCAGTGCACCGTGTGCGACAAGACATTCGGTGAAAAGTCCAACCTGGCGAGTCATCTGAAGATCCATGCAGACGCCAGGGAGACCTTTACCTGTGATGTCTGCGGGAAGAGCTTGGCCACTAAACCATCGCTGGTCAGCCATCAACAGCTACACCAGTACCCCAACATCATTTTGTACCGGCTAGGAGAGGCCAGGCTGTACTGTACAGAGGCAGATTAATTAAGAAAGTCATGTAACTTTGTTCACATTTAGTCTACTCTGCTAAATATATATGTAAGGGATAATGCCCGACGAGGTGTCCATTATCAGGAATTAATGGACGACGTGGAGGCGTGAACCGTCCGACGCGAAGCCTCCGCGAAGTCCATTAATTCCTGATAATGGACACCTCGAAGGGCATTATCCCGCTTATACCACGGTCACTTACCAAAGGTGACCAAATTAAGACCATTCATTTATATTTTCATGCGTTTTACAATCTGAATGTAAAGTTTTCCACAAAACATACATTTGTTTCCCTGGTTATGCCTGAGGGTCCGACTAATACCCGGAACCACCATTACACGCCCGTTGGGTTCTCATGCAATGGAAACGTTGTTCACTCCTCCAGTAATTAGGACGGACCATAGCTACGACTTTAGAACGGGAGGTAGCGGGAGGTATTATAGTTCGCTGAGCTTTGTTTTGTTTCCCGTTGCTATGGTTACTACTATTTTAGAGACGATACGCCAGCTAGCGCATTAATTGAGAACGGTAAACAGACAATTTGACGGAACTACTTGTCCAGGTGTCCGTATATCAGGAGTTAATGCACACCCTGCATCCAATCAGAATCGAGTATTCCCGCAGACCGTGGTATAAGTAGGGATAATGCATAGAACGCCGGTCATTATCGGGAAAATAAGCCCAACCAGGGCGAACAGTACACCGACGCGCAGCGAAGGTGTCTTGCTTCGCCCTGAAGGGTCTTATTTTCGATATTGACCGGCGACGTTCTATACATTAGCCCGCTTATTACAAGGCTCCTGCCAAAACGAAAAAATAACTTCACATGCTGTGTCTTTTTTACAATTTATTCGTTACCAGCATTCGTAGTGTTGATCAGCAGAGGGGTCACCGGACCCATGCAAGTGAACGGAGCGTTCCACGGCATTGAGAAGACCCGTGTAATAAAGACCTAGGCTATAATATTTCTGTTTATGGCATAGATTTCTCCTCAGATTAGGCTAATAAACCAATGATAAAATAAAAATGAAAAC
>NC_079433.1:1022784-1025284 GCF_026213295.1 Gadus chalcogrammus | reverse complement strand
CTAGATTTTTTATTATCCTTATATATATAACTATATGAGACTTACATAACTATATTAGCCTTGTTATAAAGGGTAATGATGATAGTTTGATGATATTCTCTTGCAAAACAAAATAGCTTGTGGTATAGATCTGGTTCAGATTATCTGGTTCGGTGAGATCTATTCTGGTTTCCCCCAACAGAGCCATACAGCTGAACATAAACACGTTGCCCTAGCTTGTAAATATTTTACTTTAAATAAAATTGAATTGACTGAAATGAGAATAGTTTTGGTCTGCAAGTGTCAATCACAGCTTTCACAACAGCAAAGGTGTATGTGTGTGTGTGTGTTTGTGTGTGTGTGTGCGTGTCAATATTAACTTTTTCATGAGGCCTTGTCCCTCAGATAAGTAGATTTACCTTTCTCTTGTCCAGGCACAAAAGTCACCTTTCCGAGTAAAAATGTGTCATTTTACAGTGGTGATAATTGTTCATGTTTTTTGCGAACGGAGAATGCAGAATTCAGACGAGCAAACAGTTGCAATAATTCACACCATATCAACCACATCACTAAAGCAGCAATATCCCTCCTCTCAATCACATTGGCTCTGAGCAATAACTGTTTAAATCCTCTCACTCACTCACTCACTCACTCACTCACTCACTCACTCACTCACTCACTCACTCACTCACTCACACGCTCATCGCACACACAAAAAAGCTCAGCCGCACTCTTTCTCACGCACAACTTACACACACAATCTTCCCAGTTCCCGATTCCCAATGCAATATTCCCTCTGTGAGCCCAACCCTCTCCCTGTGATTGGACGACACTGTGGATCAGAGTGAGCGTACGTTAACCTGATGACCACTGATTGGTCAATGAGCAACAGGTGTGGGAACCCTTCCGCTCTCTCTCTCTCTCTCTCTCTCTCTCTCTCTCTCTCTCTCTCTCTCTCTCTCTCTCTCTCTCTCTCTTAGCCTTGTTATAAAGGATAATGATGATAGTTTGATGATATTCTCTTGCAATACAAAATAGCTTGTTGAATAGATCTGGGCCCTGTACCACGAAGCTCGCTTAGAGGGTTAGCGAGGTATGTTGAGCTCCAAGCCTGGGTTAGTTGTACCACGAAAGTCGATCTCTTTTAGCGTCGCTGTATCACCATGGTGACTTATGCTCGCAACCAAACCTGGTCGGGAGCAGTTTTTCGGCTTAGTCTAGCCGGAGATCGGCTACTTAAATCGGCGTGCGCAGCTTCCTAGCCCCTCCTCTGACAATGGCGTCACCATTTGTGGGTGTTCCCGTGGACCCCGGCGCACTTCTCCGGAGACAAGGGTTTTACGGGACAGAACCGATCCCTTGGCATTGTCTGACGATATTCAGATTTCAGACTTTATTGTCATTGTGCAAACAACGAAATTGGGGTTCTTCATGAGAGATACAGATTCTCATCAGAGGGTGTTCGTTATTTGATCGTCCTTTTGGACCTTATGGAGACAATGATTACTGTTGCGCATTGTGTCTCAGTGACAGAGTGCTAGAGTGGAGGTAGCGCGTCAGTCTTGAATTTTTGCGCGGGGGGTTCAACTCCCAAGTGACGCGAATTTATGTGAAGCTTAAAAAGTCCTAATTCTCATGCATATGGAATACTTATTCACTAAAGCTTATGGAATTATATTTTTGTGCTTATTTCGAACTTGAACCCATATTTTCAAGGCCGTGCTGGCACCACATCTATGGGGGTAAAATGCATGATGATAGACCGGCGAATTTGAACCCCGGTCGCTGGCGTTCGGGTCTTATACTAATCCACTACGCTACAGCCGCTACCTCTCAGCGGCCAAAAACATGCGATACATTTCTTAAATAGGGTGTATTTAAAGTGAATTCCCTAAATGATAGAATAAGGCAGGATGGACGTTGCTTATGCATTTTTAAATCATCATCATTCTATTTGGATTAATGGCGAACAATTCTGCATTTGGCATAGTTATTTTACAGACAATATGCAGAATCTTTTCACTCACTCATATAGACTGCTTGATCTATCGTAAAGGTGAGAAAAATGACGCAAAAAACGCCCCTTTCACGTGAACGCGCACTGAACCTAAAGCGGAAAACCTGGTTCAACTAATTGAATCTAAAGTGAGCTTCGTGGTACCATTTAACTCTGATTGCGAGTTGCGGCTCTGTCGAGCCAGGTTTTCCCAAGAAAGCCTGGGTATGTTCAGCGAGCTTCGTGGTATAGGGCACTGGTTAAGATTATCTGGTTCAGTGAGATCTATTCTAGTTTCCCCCAACAGCCGAACACTAACATGTTGCCCTGGCTTGTAAATATTTTACTTTAAATAAAATTAGTATGGACTGAATTGAGAATAGTGTTGGTCTACAAGTGTCCATCACAGCTTGCACAACAGCAAAGGTGTGTCTGTGTGTGTGTGTGTGTGTGTGTGTGTGTGTGTGTGTGTGTGTGTGTGTGTGTGTGTGTGTGTGTGTGTGTGTGTGTGTTTGCGTGTGTTTA
>NC_079433.1:1002784-1017784 GCF_026213295.1 Gadus chalcogrammus | reverse complement strand
ACCTGGCAGACTTGAGGGCCTCCTTGTCCCCAGACTTGAAAGCAATGTTGCGTGCCCTCAGGAGCTCACGTACCTCCCTGGTGAACCAGGGTTTTTCGTTTGCTCTCACTGTAATGTCCTTGGTGACGGTTACATCTTCCATGCATTTTGTTATGTATCCAGTTACAGAGTCTGTGTATTCGGTGAGGTTGACGTCCTGGTTGGTGGTGGCCGCCTCCCTGAAAACCGAACAGTCTGTGCATTCAAAACAGTCCTGTAGAGCTGCTGTGGAGCCCTCTGGCCAGGCCCTGATCTGTTTCACAGTTGGCTTGCTTCTCGTCAACAGAGGTCTGTAGGCTGGGATTAGCATAACAGAGAGATGGTCTGATGAACCCAGGTGGGGGTGGGGAACAGCTCTGAAGGCCTGTCTGATGTTGATGTAGACCTGGTCAAGTGTGTTCTCTCCCCTTGTTGCAAAGTTCACACACTTGTGATAGTGTGGCATTACTGTTTTCAATTTGGCCTGATTAAAATCGCCAGCGATTACGCAGACCGAGTCCGGGTGTGTGTTTTGTAGTGTACTCACAGACTTGTACAGAATGGAGAGTGCCTCCTTTGTGTTGGCGCTGGGGGGAAGGTAAACAGCTGTGATGTTGACGGTATTGAATTCACGCCGCAGGTAGAATGGACGGCAGTTGAGGGTTAAAAACTCAATGTTCTCTGAGCAGTGACTTGTAATGACTGCTGCGTTTGTACACCAGTTGTTATTGATATAAATGCACACACCACCTCCTCGAGATTTACCCGTGCTGGCGTGGTTTCTGTCAGCGCGGAATGTTGTAAACCCATCCAGTTTAATTACGCTGTCCGGAACGTTGTTGTGAAGCCACGTCTCGGTTAGGATGATCGCGTTGCATTCTCTTACGTTTCTATGTGTGGTTAAATCCAGCTTGAGATAATCCATTTTGTTTTCTAACGAGCGGACGTTCGATAGGAGAATAGATGGTAGTGCTGTTTTGTGAGGGTTTCTTTTCAAGCGGTGTGTGATGCCGGCTCGGCAACCTCGCCTTATCCTCCGTCCTGTGCTCGGCCTCCGCTGCCGCATCAGCTGCTTCCAGTTTCGGTTGGTGGGGGCGGGGGAGCCCGCTGTCACGGAGGGTCCGTTGTCACGGGACATTATTCCTAGACCGAGAAGAGTTTCGCGATCCGAGGCGAAGTTAACTCCGGACATATCCTTTGTGCTGTTGTTGTTTCTAAGTCCCAGTAGTGTACTCCTGTTGTACGCGATTTTTGAAGACGATTTTGACGGTACATTTAACATAAAACACACATTTTTATCGGGAGCCGGCTTGGCCGCAGCCACACCGGGCGCCGCCATGGTAACCCTGTATCCAGGTTCCCTGACATTTGGGGGGGTTTCCCTGCACTTTGGGGGGCTAGGGTCAGGGGGCGTCCTTTAAGAAGCGGCCTGTGAAGCCCTTCAGATCTCTGGTCCAGGGCGTTCTAACCTGTTTGACCTGATGGGGATGTGGTGTTTCAAGGCTGCTCGGACGGCCGGGGAGTTTCCCCCACAGAGCCATCCCCCCAAATACAGACATGTTGCCATGGCTGAGAATATATTGTGAAATACACTCAATAATTATTATGATGACATGGAAATAAACACAAGACCACACACACACACACACACACACACACACACACACACACACACACACACACACACACACACACACACACACACACACACACACACACACACACACACACACACACACACACACACACACAGACCACAGATAACAAGACTCAGGGTGTAGAGGAGAGGAAATGAAGATCTGAAGATAAATATGTTTCTTCATAACTATTAGTATGTAAGCTTTAATAAAAGGTTTAATAAAATAGTTCTCAACAGCTAGATTTTTTATTATCCTTATATATATATAACTATATGAGACTTACATAACTATATAAAATACACAAAACAAAATAGCTTGTGGTATAGATCTGGTTCAGATTATCTGGTTCGGTGAGATCTATTCTGGTTTCCCCCAACAGAGCCATACAGCTGAACATAAACACGTTGCCCTAGCTTGTAAATATTTTACTTTAAATAAAATTTGTATGGACTGAAATGAGAATAGTGTTGGTCTGCAAGTGTCAATCACAGCTTTCACAACTGCAAAGGTGTATGTGTGTGTGTGTGTTTGTGTGTGTGTGTGTGTGTGCGTGTCAACATTAACTTTTTCATGAGGCCTTGTCCCTCAGATAAGTACATTTACCTTTCTCTTGTCCAGGCACAAAAGTCACTTTTCCGAGTAAAAATGTGTCATTTTACAATGGTGATAATTGTTCATGTTTTTTGCGAACGGAGAATGCAGAATTCAGACGAGCAAACAGTTGCAATAATTCACACCATGTCAACCACATCACTAAAGCAGCAATATCCCTCCTCTCAATCACATTGGCTCTGAGCAATAACTGTTTAAATCCTCTCACTCACTCACTCACTCACACGCACTTATCGCACACACACAAACAAGCTCACACGCACTCTTTCTCACGCACAACTTACACACACACTCTTCCCAGTTCCCGATTCCCAATGCAATCTTCCCTCTGTGAGCCCAACCCTCTCCCTGTGATTGGACGACACGGTGGATCAGAGTGAGCGTCCGTTAACCTGATGACCACTGATTGGTCAACGAGCAACAGGTGTGGGAACCCTTCCTCTCTCTCTCTCTCTCTCTCTCTCTCTCTCTCTCTCTCTCTCTCTCTCTCTCTCTCTCTCTCTCGTGTGTAAAGTGGGTCAGTAAGTGCTTCGATTCTACTTACAGTCAGGGCCTTCAACGATGAAGATGTACACCAAAAGTGCAAAAATCCTTTAAGTACATATAAAACAAAATCATGAAATAACTAAAGCAACGGCTTTTAGGTGTTACACTATAAAGACAAGAGATATCGATAGATAGAGGATATCTCTCAGATAGCACTTGTTATGCTACCATTACATCTGCACTTTATTACGTCTCCTATTGCACTCCTACCATCCCTGGAGAGGGACCCCTCTTCTGGGTTCCTTCTCCAGGTTCCCTGACATTAGGGGGGGTTTTCCTGCCCTTTGGGGGGCTAGGGTCAGGGGGCGTCCTTTAAGAAGCGGCCTGTGAAGCCCTTCAGATCTCTGGTCCAGGGCGTTCTAAACTGTTTGACCTGATGGGGATGTGGTGTTTCAAGGCTGCTCGGACGGCCGGGGAGTTTCCCCCACAGAGCCATCCCCCCAAATACAGACATGTTGCCATGGCTGAGAATATATTGTGAAATACACACACACACCACACACCACACACCACACACACACCCACACACACACACACACACACACACACACACACACACACACACACACACACACACACACACACACACACACACACACACACACACACACACACACACACACAGACCACAGATAACTAGGCAAGGGTGTAGCGTCCTATAGCTCTACGTATCTGGATATGCAGCGGTGCAAAGGAGGAAATGAAGATAAATAAGTTTCTTCATTGCTATTAGTATGTAAGCCTTAAGGTACGGCCACACCAACCGCGTTGCTCGCGTTAGGGGCGTTGAAAATCGGCATTTTTGCATAGGGAACCATTGGTCTAGGCGCGGTACACGCGTTGAAGCGTTGAAGCGTTGCGTTGGGGGCGTTGGGCGCGGCAGTTGCACGTAATTACGCACGTAAACGCAGTAACGCGCCCAACGCACCAACGCCCGGAGTTCAGAAAATTGAACTTTCAACGCTCCAACGCGTGACGCTTAGCCGCGGTAGCCAATCAGCGTGGAGCTTGACCCGACGTCACTGGCAGAGAGCAGTGAGCTTGCACAGAAGCATACGGCCGACATCTTTCTTTTTTCTTCTGGGTGGAAATAGTAACATAGTTACGCCATTAAATGCGTTTATGGAAACATTTCTAGCGAGAAATGTGCATTTTACTTTCATAATGTTCGCTCAGTGAATGTGAAGGATGTTTGGTTTGATAGTTATGACGAAGAGGGAACGCTCCGTTCACTTGCATGGACAATGGACTCATCTAGCTGCGTTGGCGCGTTGACGCGTTGGAGCGTTGAACCACCACACACTGGTCAAGCGTCAGGTTAGGCGCGGTACTCGCGTTGTCCAACGCGAGTAACGCGGTTGGTGTGGCCGCACCATTATAATGAAGGTTTAATAAAATAATTCTCAACAGCTTGATTTTTTATTATCCTTCATTCCCATAACTATATTAGCCTTGTTATAAAGGATAATGATGATAGTTTGATGATATTCTCTTGCAATACAAAATAGCTTGTTGAATAGATCTGGTTAAGATTATCTGGTTCAGTGAGATCTATTCTAGTTTCCCCCAACAGCCGAACAATAACATGTTGCCCTGGCTTGTAAATATTTTACTGAAAATAAAATTAGTATGGACTGAATTGAGAATAGTGTTGGTCTACAAGTGTCCATCACAGCTTGCACAACAGCAAAGGTGTGTGTGTGTGTGTGTGTGTGTGTGTGTGTGTGTGTGTGTGTGTGTGTGTGTGTGTGTGTGTGTGTGTGTGTGTGTGTGTGTGTGTGTTTGCGTGTGTTTATGAGGCCTTGCTCCTGGGATAAGTACATTTACCTTTCACTTGTCATGGCACAAAAGTCACTCTTCCGATTGTCATTTTACAATAGTAATAATTGTTCATGTTGTTTGCGAACGGAGAATGCAGAATTCAGACGAACAAACAGTTGCAATAATTCACACCATGTCAACCACATCACTAAAACAGCCATAACCCTATGTTATACCTATGTACGTTGTGTATTTATATTCAATGAAAAATAATCTTGTGTCTGTTTGTGCTTGCAGGAGTCCGTGTGTCAACTGAAGACATCTGATAAGTGTGTCTTCACTCTGATAAGAGTGTCACCACTGTCACTTCCTGACACTGATGATATCAGATTGCAGGCTGACGACTCCTCAGAATTAAAACATGCGACGTGTTTTTTCCAGCTGATATAGCAGAACCGACTCCTGAGAGCAGACGTATCTGAAGCTGTCAGGGAGGAACCATGGCTACCATCTCTGAACCGGACCCTGGACTCTCTGAGGAACCTGAGGACACGTCTTTGGACCGGAGGGAGCGCAAGAGAAGATTTGGTAGGTGCCCTTTAGAGAGGAGTTAAAATAGATAATCCATTAAAAAAACGTCTTTTCATCTGCATACATTTGAAATGTACTTTTAGAAAACGTTTTTAGCCAAAGGGACCGACCTGATGAACCAGCGACCCTACAGACAGATTTATTCTCCTAATTAACGACATGTGTGTGTTCGAGACAAAAAGCTCACATTAACCTTCCTATACGTGTGATTACGCCCATGAGTTACGGACTACTGATAGGCATCTCAAGTAGTTGTGTGTTTTATGATATATGTCCGTTATATACGTGGAACAGAGTGCAGAGTAACTTTAGGGAGCAGAACACAAGTTTAGTTTTTTCATGACTTATTATTAATGGTAGTGCAACGTGAAATTAGAGTGACTATGGTTTATGTAATCAACAATTTTGTCTTTTAATAATGGCTGCTCATTTAACTGAAGTGATATCAGGTGTACTTATGAATTTAACATAATTCTATAAAGTTTGTCATTCATATGAACATATCTTAAATTATCCCACAAAACATGTCCCCATATTTTCTGCGTGGGCCGATGTGAAAGACCCTGGTGACACGCAGGCCACATGTTGTCCCCCCTCCATTACTGTGTGTGTACGTATGTGATTCTGTGTGTATTACTGTATAACTATGTGCGCGTATATGACAATAATGAGGGAATAATAACATGCATGCTAGAGACCAGTACTTGCTCTGCTTAAGTGTGTTCTAAACACGAGAGCCACAGTACCAGTCATCACTTACTGAGGTGTTCTCAGTAGAGGTCTTCAGGTGTTTCTTCAAGACGGGGAGGGATTCTGCAGACCGTAGGGAGTCTGGACTGTGAATGACAGCCACGCAGTATGAATATATCAGTGTGTACATTACTCTGTGTGTCCGTGTGTGTGTGCTTGAGTGCGTTTGTGAGTCTGTGTGCAGTCGAAGAAAAACATTTCCTTACACTGATGGTATCAGAGTGCAAGCTGATAATTGGTCAGAATGAAAACAAGTGATGTTGTTTTTCCAGCTGGTAGAGCAAAGAAGAAGGCTAAGTCCAGACGCCGTGGAAGCCGTCAGAGAGTAACAATGGTCACCATCTCGGACCGGGAGGAGACCAAGAAGAGAAGATTTGGTAGGTGCCCCTTTTATAGAGAATTTAAAAGAAATAATCCAGTCCAAAACAATGATCCAAAAAAGTATGATTTCCTCCAAATACATTTAAGATTTATGTTTAGATTTTTTTTTAGCCAAAGTGACCGTGTGTGTGTGTGTGTGTGTGTGTGTGTGTGTGTGTGTGTGTGTGTGTGTGTGTGTGTGTGTGTGTGTGTGTGTGTGTGTGTGTGTGTGTGTGTGTGTGTGTGTGTGTGTGTGTGTGTCCTACTCCTGAACAGCTCTATGGTTTCACATCACTGTCATTGTGAGCATCGGACTGCTGAGTATTCTCCTCATCTCCCTGCGCTTCAGTGAGTCTAAATCCTATCCTCCTGAATAGAATTACAATACAGTAATCATATCATTGATTGTATTAATAGCAATGATAATGTTAAATATTGTTTTTGTTAGATTTAGTGATAATAATACGGTTAGCACACATACACCGCACGCACACCCATAAACACAGCATACACACACACAAACAATCCACACACACGTGCACGAACACACACGCACATGCACACACACTGCACACACGGGCGTGCTGATGCAGGCGTTTCAAGACAAGGGCAGCGCAGGACACCGCCTACACACACACCACACACACATGCACACACACACGCACACACATGCACGTGCATACACACACTGCACACACGCGGATGCAGATGTTTCAAGACAACGGCAAGATTGAGATAACAGCCCCGCCGTCGACACACTCTCCCACCTGAGCCTTATGTCCATCAAAGACACTTTTTTGCAAAACCTTATTTTTCTTTAAACATTCTCCATCTCCTTGAGGCTCCAGAAATGTCTTGTGATATTGAAATCCCCCCTCCCCCTTGCCGACTGTATTAGCTGTTTTATTTTTCTTATGTTTTATGTGTAGGCTATGTGTGACTGTAGGCTACTGCTGCTTGTCTTGGCCAGATCACTTGAAGAGATGTTTAATCTCAATGACGCATTCTTCTGTTAAGAAAAAAAAAACATCTCTCACGTCAGGTAGCCACAATCTGTAATCTAGCCCTCACACCCCCCCCCCCCTCACCCTCCCCCCCCCCCCACACAAGCCTGTGCTTTAGTTCACGAAAGTTAGGTAGGTTGCTGCCTTAGCTGTTGTAACATGAACACATTTTTCAGCTGTTTGTTATTATTATTTCCAACTAACCAATAGTAGTTGCCATGCATTTTTTTTTGTATCAATGCACTTTGAGCCCTGAATAACAGTAAAAGCTATTGAATGATTGATTTGCATGCATAGTCTACTACACTTTCCATTAAACAAATCCCCCAACAGTTAGCTGAACATTATATGGTCGCATCCTTCCACTCCCTGTTTTCTTACCCTGTTTAAACAAGAAATCAACTGCATTTGTCCCAGTGTTTGTGCTATGGGAAATTAAAGGTCCCATGGCATGCTACTTCATGGATGCTTTAATATAGGTATTAGTGGGCCCCAAACACAGTATTTGAAGATGTTCCTGAAATTCAGCCGTGGTGCAGAATTACAGCCACTACGGGCAGTCGCACATTGAGCTTTCCCCAAATGTGCCGTTTCTGTGTCAGTAGCTTTAATGCAAATGAGGAGGAGAGAGGCGGGTCAAGAAGGAGGGTGGGGGTGTGGCCCTGAGCAGCTTGAGGCCAAGGTACCATGCGCTCTGCTTACAGTGGATGTATCGCAATGACGAAGCATACAACAATCAATCCCTTTCTCCTCAATGTCATGGTTCATGTACTTCAGGGAGTCAAAGCCAAAGTTCCTTTCCCCCAATTCCTTCTCAACCATGGCGGAGATAACCCCAACTACAGTCTGGTTGTGGAATTACTAGGGACGTCAAAGAACCGACGTTTTATGCGCCATAGCATCAAAGCAGAACGGTTATCCAAACTACAAAGCACCACACATGTGGCGCTCGCATGGTCGTAGCTCATTGTCCGATTGGCAGGCCGAATTTTCTGGGCGGGCCAGTCAGAGAAAGGGGAGGTAACTTGGCCCCTTATGACGCCCATATGGGGCCACATTACAAATCAGCGCCCCTTAGCTTCCATTTTTTTTAGAGGCGAGCAGGATACCTAGTGCTCGTTTTACACCGAACGCAAGTTTTAGCCACTGGGAGACGATAGGCAGGCTAGGGGAACTCATATTAATGTTAGAAAACCTCATAAAGGGAGATTTTCATGCCATGGGACCTTTAAGCAATAAAATACACTCTCCTTCTCCAGTATCGTTCGCGACACCCTTCTTCTTCGTCTTTTCTTGAATTTGTCTCTAACTCATGCTCTAATCTTTCATTGATCGATTCTTCGGATGTTGTGAATGCAACAGAATATATATGATGCATCGTTGCAGTAACATTTAAGATGATGGCGATGAGTTCTGCCCGTTCTGCCTCCGTGCTGTCTGCGGTCAAACCAAAACAAACTACAGTGTCAGCGGCCGCACTTATCCCGCCTCTTGCGAACTTCGACCATGCGTCCAATCCCGCCCTTTGCAAGCCCACCCCCCTAGATTCTGCTGATGTCTGAACGACATCGATGTCCGCAGATAAAGCATCAAGTGTGAAAAACCCTCAGGGTCGAATCTTCTGATATACAAATACGGCAAACTTAAAAATATTATGCTTGCTTCATGAAGTTAGGAGAAAATTGTTATGCTTGCTTCGTTACGTTATAGGTGAACCAATATATTATACGTTGTAACATTATAGGCAATTCTTTTTTTTAATATTTAATTATATTACATTATGCGCTCAGAAATTAAATAGAATATCGACAGTAACATTTAAGATGATGGCGATGAGTTCTACCCGTTCTGCCTCCGTGCTGAACGGGCAGTTTCATATTATTAGCTATGGGTTTAAAAACTACTAGAGGTTGAGCGCAGGCAACGCACACACGGACACTCTAGTCTTACTTCTATATAATAGCAGGCCTGTCGCACCAGTTACTCAAGTTGTTCAGTGTGCACGTGCCAAGCAGCCTGCAGCTCTCACACACACACAGCACACGCAAACGCATACATACACCGCAAGCACGCACATACACACCGCATCCACACACACCGAACAAACACACCACACACATACGCAGCTGTGCACAAACATACACGGAATCACACACACACGCACGCACACACACCACTAGCCAATACAAAGGCAGCGACACACTCGCCCAGGTAAGAGGTTATGTTTTAACCGTAACGGCTCCGCCATCGACACACGCGCAGGTAAGAACAAACACGCACGCACACACACCGCAGCGACACTCGCCCAGGTAACACGTTATGTTTTCAAACATAACGGCTCCGTCATCGACACACGCGCCCAGGTAAGACCACACACGCACACACCGCGACTCGCCCAGGTTAGACGTTATTTTTTTAAACATCTTACTGCTATAGAATAGCAGGCCTGTCGCACAGGTGAAGGTGCGTCCACACCAAACGCGAAGGGGCGACATGACTCCATACAAATTCAACGTAGAGACTCGATCAAAGGCCGGGCCTTTGATCAAGCGTTTGTGTTCTTTTTGTCTCATTGCTTTATTGGGCTAATCTGAGGAGAAATCTATGCCATAAACAGAAATATTATAGGCCTTTATTACACGGGTCTTCTCAATGCCGTGGAACGCTCCGTTCACTTGCATGGGTATTAGTCCGGTAACTTGTCAACCCCAGCGGCAGACTATTTCACTGCTGATCAACACTACGAATGCTGGTAACGAATAAATTGTGAAAAGACACACCATGTGAAGTTATTTTCCAAATAAGATTTGAAAAACTTTGGAAGTTTATTTAGAACACTATTTACATGGTTTCGGAGTAGAACACTTTGACATTTGAATACAGTTCAGCGAGAAAGGCGACGAAGAATAAGAAGGGGGCGTTCCAGTCTGCGTGAAGGGGAACCCCCACCACACGAGAACGCCCATTTGTGTCTGCAGTGGGATGATCATAGATATATATAGAACACTAGATACGTCACGGCAATGTTGAGCTCCGGTCGGCTGACGGCCACCGCGGCGGCCATCTTGAATGGGTCAACCCGCTGTCTAGTGCATTACACCATATGGAAAATTCATACAAAGATGTAGCAAATTTGAGCGGTGATGGCTCAGTGGATGACACTAAAAACATCATAGTTGATATTCCATGTTTTTTAGATTTTTTTTTCCTCTATGTTATACAAGAAACACACTTTTTAACACATGACATTTATATGTTAAAAAGTGTGTATATATATATATATGTATATGTGTGTGTATATACACATATATATATATACACACATATATGTATATATGTAACTATATATATATAGTTATATATAACTATATATAATTATAAAGTGATTCCCTCTGATCTGGTTTGTACTGAACGACGGTGTACACACTTGAAAGCAGCACAATGAACTGGCATTGTTTTTTTTTGAGAAATGAGCTGTGAACATATATATCTATGGCTGTCTGACAGTCTGAGAATACCTACTCAAGACCCACACAAGATGGCGGCTCCGTGTGCCGCGGCTGAGAGGGGCGTGGCGTATCTAGTGTTCTATATATATCTATGGGGATGATATTGAAATATTTGAACTTCACCGCGACATTCGTGTGATGACAGCCAATCAGCATTCAACGGCTACTGAGTGACATAACGTAACAGCCAATCAGCTTTCAACAGCGTGGCCACTGAGGGACGTAACGTAACAGCCAATCAGCGTTCAACAGCGTGGCCACTGAGTGACGTAACGTAACAGCCAATCAGCTTTCAACCGGCCAACCGTTCCCTGCAGTGCCGACCGGGTGAACCGCAGCATGGAGGAGAAGGGATTGTTGCCGTTTGCACTCCCGGAGCTCTATCTATAATAGTATATAATATGATATAAATGTAATGTATAATATTACGGCCAGAAGCTGTGTGAGCCTCCGGACGGCCGTAGCGCGTCGGGATTGGGCTTCGAGGGGTTTGTTTACCGGCGTTGCTAGGGTTACCGGTCCTGTGTGTTCCAACGGTTTATTAGCGGTGGTATCTAATAAATCGCTGTCTAATCAATACTTCATTCACTGCCTCTTCCATGGTCATTACGATATTATGGACCGACTGCGTCTGGTTCTCCGCCGTCCCTCCCTCTTCCACAACAGGTAAAGACATGCTACGGTGGTTATCTCGGCCGTGGTTCACAATGAATTGGCATGAAGCTCCGTTGGCGGGCAAAAGATGCTTGCTTCATAACGTAGAGAGGAAATTATTATGCTTGCTTCATTACGTTATAGCTGAACCTAAATGTTATACGTTGTAACATTATAGGTAAAATGTAATTATATTATGTGCTCATAAATGTGTTACATTATCGACTGGGGTTTCCACATTATAGCTATGGGTTTAATTACAACTAGAGGCTGAGTGTGCAATGCGCGCGCTCAACCTGTAATAATAGCAATGATAATGATCATTATTGTATTTGTTAGAATTTGTGTTGGGCCAACTAATATGAATAATTGTAACAATAGCAACGATAATGATATTGATAACTGTAGGTATTGCTATTTTAATTAGTATTAATATTATTAATACTAATAATATTAATTATTAGTATTAATAATTATGGACTTTGTGTTTGCTTGGCTGTGGGTCCTGTGATGCTTAGTGACGATGTTGTTCTGTTTTAGAGCTCATATCTTCTGTATTCCTCTGTCCTGTCCTAGACTCACCGTCACCCTGGATAGAGGGGAGAGAGCACTTACTGGATGAACTCGGTGAGGGTTTTATCCAAGTTATTAAATCAATCGCGTCATTAACATTCATTTCAAAAACACCTGCTGCTTCTGTGATTCATATTGTGGTCTACTTAGGTCAGGTTTCTATTTTCGTCTATTAAGGTCATGCTTCTATGTGGTCTGTTAAGGTCAGGTCTCAGGGTTGTGTGTCCGTAACCAAGACCGTAAGATAAGCAGTTCTCTGTTTGTTCAGGATGTTCTTTTACATTCAACAGATGAATTGACGCTTCAGGGCTGGATGCTTCACGACAAGAGTCTCTACCGTGTTTCTACTACTAAGAAGGGCTGGAGGGCCAGTAGAGAAGACTGTCAGAAGAGAAAGGCAGACCTGGTGGTCATCAACAGCAGAGAAGAACTGGTGTGTGTGTGTGTGTGTGTGTGTGTGTGTGTGTGTGTGTGTGTGTGTGTGTGTGTGTGTGTGTGTGTGTGTGTGTGTGTGTGTGTGTGTGTGTGTGTGTGTGTGTGTGTGTGTGTACTTTGTGGTCATGATAACATATGCTTTTACTATTAGAACCAGGTTTCCAGGTTGGTCAGCAGATTGGTGGGTTCTTCCTGGATTGGACTGAGTGATCGAGAGAAAGAGGGGACCCACAAGTGGGTGGATGGTACCCCCATGACCTCAAGGTAAGGCTGAAGACTCTGTTCAGCAGCATCTCTTCTCTGAAAGTGACAGACTGACCTCCACTGTCTCCTCCTCGTGGTTCTCAGTTGGAGACACGTTAAACCACGCGATGACGGCGGAGCAAGAGACTGCGTCGTAGCAGGGGAGGACGGCTGGTCTGAAGAACCGTGTAACAGACTGCACCACTGGATCTGTGAGAAGGTCCTAGACCTGGATCATCTGGAGGCTGAGCGGAACAAAGAGGGTCCGTAGACTTTGTTTGTGTTCATGAGTGGAGAACGGTTCCTCCTTTCTGTTCTCTGTGCCGTAGATACAGTAAATACACTCTTTAAGAGTTGAAAGGTTGTTGGATGTGTTTAGGTCTACAAAGGTCAGGTTTATATTAGGGCTGTCAAAATTGCTCAAAAATGACATTCGAATATTCGTTTGGAAAAAAATCACGAATTCGAACTATTCGAATATCTGGTTGCCTATTTTACGCAGTTGCCGTCAATATGTCAATAATGCGACAAAACCATGGTTCAAATTAGTGGGATATATATATATCCTATATATAGGGCGGCGGCTTCCTGCTGGGCATTTCCTTACTTTAAAACGAGGGACATCGCGAACAGACGGAGGCTCATTCACAAAGCAGTTAGGCGCTTGTACCGCGGGAGTGTTTTTTCACATTCGAATATTATGAGGGACATCGCGAACAGACAGGGGCTCACTCACAAAGCAGATAGGCGCTTGTGTAACCGAGCGTTGGCACTTAGATATTTATATGACAAGAATGACACAAGCGTGGAAGGGAAAATAGTCTCGTTTACTTAGTACCTATCAGAAGTCACCCAGTCACAGCGTGAGAGCTGGAATACCTATATCCAAGTACGGAAACCCCGAGGGGATAAAATACATTCGCTCTTCACAATACTAGTCTGTTACACTTGTACCGCGGGAGTGTTTTTTCACATTCGAATATTATGAGGGACATCGCGAACAGACAGAGGCTCATTCACAAAGCAGATAGAGGCGCTTGTACCGCGGGAGTGTTTTTTCACATTCGAATATTAATTTTCACGTTCGAATTCGCGTTTTTGGATGCATTTCGAACGAATATTCGAACTTCGAATATTCGTTGACAGCCCTAGTTTATATTGTGGTCTACTGAGGTCAGGTTTCTATTGTGGTCTAGTGAGGTCAGATCACAAGGTTCAACCCTTTCTGGGTTCACCTGCACTAGTTTCTATTGGAGCTGCTGAACGGTTTGGTGTTCTTCTCTTCAAGCTCCGCCCCTGACCCGTTAATCTCTTTGTTGAGTGACTTCCCCTCCCTGGGTAATCTTTGTAGACACTGCTGTGATACTCAATCATGTATGAAAAGGCAGGCCAGAATACTGGGTGTGAATCCCCTGGGTCGCCCTCTAGTGGACAGGTGTCAGGAGAGAGTGAAGGCAGTGTCTGACGCTGCATCTCTAGATCCGTGTTGTAGACGTTCACTCCTCTCCTCCTGGTTTCTTCAGGTTCAGTGATGCTCACGGAGGAGGAGGAGGAGGCCCCCAGCATCACAGAGTTCCACTCCTCTACCCACGTGTTGCCCGTGGGCCAAACGGCCCGCTACACCTGCCACGCCGGCGGCACGCCGGAGCCCACAGTAGAGTGGCTCCACAACGGCAGGCCCCTGGAGAGGGACGGCAGAGACGACCAATCAGAGGCCTGGGTGGAGAGGGGCTTCCTCTTCGTCAGAGGTGGGAGGTACGGCGTGAACACGGTCTGCTGCATGGCGAGCAACAGCGCTGGCACGGCCAATCACAGCGCTGAGCTGCTTGTCTTTGGTAAGTCCTGGATCCAAGGAGAGATGTTTGTTGCTGATGTAGCAATAGTGTAACTATCATCACATGACCCCCCCCCCCCCCCACACATGTCATGTTCAGGAGAACAGTACTAGTGATGAATGAGTGTATTCATAACACTGTTGTTGATGTTTTCATAACATTGTTGTTGATGTTTTCATAATATTGTTGTCGATGTTTTCATAACGTTATTGCTGAGGTGTGTGTATCTATGTATGTGTACATATCAGGGTTTTTTCTAGAAAAAATTCACAAGGGGGAAAACATCAATGGCGAGGGAGCAAAGGACAGGGCGTTATCAGCAGGGTTATCAGCAGGGCGGTGCGGAGCTTTTGAAAATTTGAGGTAGAAATGGATCATTCTGAGGCTTGTGAAGGACCAGTATGTTGACTCGTATAGTAAGGCCAAATTACTCAAAATGGCTAAGTTACCATAGATGCAGAACATTACA
>NC_079433.1:990284-995284 GCF_026213295.1 Gadus chalcogrammus | reverse complement strand
GGTGGGTGTGTGGGGGTCTATACTGAAGGCTGGGGGGTCTATAACGGGATGTAGGTGTGGGAGGTAGCGTGCGTCTGTTGTGTGCGTGGTAGTGTGGCTGTGTGGTGTTGGTGCGATTGGTGTAGGTAGGCCTCCAGCTGACGGTGACGGTGGTGGTCCCGTGGTGGGTAGAGGAGAGGGTGGTGGTCCCGTGGTGGGTAGAGGCGACGGCAGGACGGTCCCTGGTAACTGCTGACGGTGACACAGCCAACGGGCCCATAGAAACACACTTCTATTGGAAAGGATGAAAAGTACATCAGAGTAAATAAAAGGGGGGATCTGAGGACCCCGCCCGCACACACACGCATAGGAGTATATATATATAATATATATATATATATATATATATATATATATATATATATATATATATATATATATATATAAACACATGTGTTCTGTTACATGTATGTTTTCTCCTGTGTAATTCAGTCTTCAGTGTAATTCAGTCTATTGATGGTCCTGTGATGCCATCTACTGGCGAACTTTGGTATTTTTCTGGAATACGTTCTGATATGCATGCCTTGCACTCCACTTACACTACATTCACTTGATCGGAAAGCATGGTACTCACACTCGTCTTCATAATTGCGTCTCCTCTGGTTTCAAGTTGGCCTTTGTAAGCATCGTTGGTACGTTATCTGTATTGATATGTTAAGGGGGTTTGATGTATAATAAGATTAAGGAAACTTTGTAAACAAATTAGATGGATGGATATTCTTACGTTAGCAAGCTAACTTAGTAGCTAAGCTAATTTTACAGCATTCTGTCATTCTCATACTGAAATGCTGTACTTCCATTCCTCAGTTTTACCCTACTTCACCTCACCATAAAGAGTGAACTGCAACTTCTCGTCTGCGTGGTTTGATGGAGAGGAGTTTATACCATCTGTCAACCCTGGCAAGGTGCTGGGGGTAGAGGGCAAAACAAGAGACACACACACACACACACACACACACACACACACACACACACACACACACACACACACACACACACACACACACACACACACACACACACACACACACACACACACACACACACACAAGCATCCAGACCCATCCATACACATCCTCTCATTAATAGTGAATCATGCGCATTTACACAAAATATAGGAATAAAAAGGAGCACACTGCAATCTCAGTAGAAGTCATGGGTGAAAAATAAAGGAACCCCAAAATTGCACACACACATATACATATATATATATAAAAACATGGTAAAAGCATAAAACATGGTAAAATCATGCAAGAAGTATTAAAAACACACAGGGTAAAGATAAGTGCTGGCAGATAAGTTGAAATTAATTAATAAATAGGAATATAAATAAAGATAAATAAGACATAGTAAAACCATTCACACATCCATACCATCCTTTAACATAAAAGAAGCCTCCAATGAATAAGCCTTAACCCCCGTCCCCGGAGCCCAATGGACGCTGTCCTGGGTCTTCTGGAATTGAAGGAGAGACCGTTGTTTAAGGTGACCGCATCGGGGGTCCACCTCCTCTATGCTGTCTCTCACAAAGCTGCTGAAGGCCTCAGTGCAGTGGAGCTGGTGAACGGATAGCTCGACTGAAACAGAGAGGAGAGGAATGACGAAACGGGCCTGAGGGACTTTAGCTCTGGCTGTTCCAACGAGTCGTCGGATGTCTTTGATAACGGTAACGGCTGTTTGTTCCCCAAGACCGTTGTTTATCTCATCTCAGGGCCAGAGTCTGGCTGGAGTATACGTTTTATAAGGCGTTTGGGGATGTAGATGCTTTTAAAACAGCGCCGGTGTTACAATAATATTATTTGCTTTGTTGAAAATGATGAGTTGCACTTTGCACAGGATTTTGTTGGATAAACCAACATTTTTTAAAGACTGAACAAATAGCACATTTCCTGATGTATTGTACTCTCGGTTGATTGTAAAAAAAGTGTTTTGAAAATCTAAATCAAATCTCTCTCTTTCTCTGTGTTTACGAATTGCCAAACTGTAATTCGTCGGGCTGTGGCTGTGGTCACATGATGGAGGAGGAGACCGGAGGGGTAGGAGGTCCTGGCCGACCCCCCCCCCCCCCCCCCCCCCCCCCCCCCCCTCCTGGGGGCGCCCCTCTCTGTCCAGGAGTGCTTCGCCCTACGGGGCTTTGAGTGTCTCTGCGTCCTACGGGGCTTTGAGTGTCTCTGCGTCCTACGGGGCTTTGAGTGTCTCTGCGTCCGCCCCCTACATGAGAGGGGTCAATGCTATTGCTTATTAGCCACCGGTTAAAGGGCTGATTATGGTTCCACATCGACGCAACGCAGCGAAGACCCCGCAGACGCTTCCAGGCAGTCGTGAACCTGCTTCGGTTCTGCGGCGGCTTTTAGCGAGCGGACCAATCACAGCCCTCGCTGCTGCGTCGCCTCGACGGAGGGTTAACGTATCGGGGAGGCGCGCGTCAGGCCCTTGCTGGGGACGCAAGGAGGGTCCGCGAGGACGTGAGGGGTCCGTAGACCCTCTTGGGCTGCGTCGACGTGGGACCACGATCAGCCCCTAACAGATCCTTGGTTGGTCCCCCCCCCAGACCACGGGGCTGGGGTCCCGGCGCGGGGGGGTGGCGGCGGCCGGCCCCAACACCAGCGAGCTCTGCATGTGGTCCGAGTCCCACCACCACCTGGACAGCATCCCCCGGAACCCCCACCACCTGAAGAGGGTCCCGGGGGGCAGCTCAGGTCTGTGCACACACACACACACTACAACATGTTTGCACACACAAACACACACACAAATGCTTGAACAGACACAGATGCACACACAAACACAGACACACAATCACTCACTCACTCACTCACTCTAAAGCCTAGTCTTGACACACACACACACACACATGCACTTACACGCACACACACACACACACACACTAAAGCGTACTCTTAAGACACACACACACACACACACTCACACACACTCACTAAAGCGTACTCTTGACACACACACACACACAAACTCACTAAAGCCTACTCTTGACACACACACACACACAAACCGTACTCTTGACACACACACACACACACACATACACACACACACACACGGACACACACACACTAAAGCGTACTCTTGACACACACACACACACACACACACATGCTGTGTGTGTGTGTGTGTGTAGAAGATGATTTCATACATTCCCCCCCCCCTTATGGGATGTTAAAGCGGCCTTTTAAACGGAGCCGGAAACTAAAAGGCACTCTCTTTAAATGTCTTACACACACACAATCATAAACACATGCTCTAACGTACATGCATGCACGCACACACAAAGAAGCACACACATTTGTTGGAATATTTACACTGCAGTTTCTCTGACTGGACTTTGAAAGGATAACATCGTTATGGCATAATCAATGCTGTATGTGTACAATGTCAATGTGTCTATGAGCTCAGATAATATTCATAATGCAGATCCTAATCCCCTTTTTAAAGTGTACGAATATTAAGGTGGCACCAAACCAAAACATCTACCCACTCCGACCTTTGACCCAAATGTCCACCATCATCCTCCTTAATCAAGTAAAATAAGAATCTTTATATATATATATATATATATATATATATATATACCAACTAAGAGATATCCACTTCTTACTTTTATTTTATTTTTATTGTATTTTATTTATTTATTTATCTATTTATTTATTCATAATCTTATCTTATCTTCTATGCTTGTAGGGTTAGCTTGTAGGGTATTTATATTTATATTTATATTTATATTGTATGGAGCACCTGGAACAACAATTTCCCCCCAGGGATCAATAAAGTATTTCTGATTCTGATTCTGAATCTGATATGTATATATACATATATATATACATATCAGATATATATATATATATATAAACTGTATATATATATATATATATAGAGACCCGGGTCGAGCCCTGGGTCTCGACCCGCTCACCTGTTCCTGGATTAGTGACTTCCTCACAAATCGACCCCAGAAGGTGAAACTCGGTCCCCACTCGGTGAGATCCTGAAGTTAACATCGTGGTGTTCAGACAACAACCTGGCATTGAACATCACAAAAACTAAGGAGATCATCCTGGACTTCAGGAAAAGCAGAGCAGACCCGGCTTCCCTCTACATCAACGGTGACTGTGTAGAGAGAGTCCACACCTTCCGCTTCCTGGGCACCATGATCTCTGCTGGCCTCTCCTGGACTGCCAACACGGCGGCGGTCGTCAAGAAGGCTCAGCAGCGGCTTCACTTCCTCAGGGTGCTCAGGAGGAACAACGTGGGAGAGAAGCTGCTGGTGACCTTCTACCGCTCCACCATCGAGAGTCTTCTGACGTTCTGTATCTCAGTGTGGTTTTCACAGTGCACTGAGGCAGAGCGGAAGAAACTCCAGGGAGTGGTAAACACCGCACAGAGGATCACTGGCTGCCCCCTCCCCTCCCTGAAGGACATATACATTCTCCCGCTGCCTAAGCAGAGCGGAGAGAATCACAAAGGACAGCTCCACATGGCTTCACATGTTCGACCTGATTGCCCTCTGGCAGGGCGCTATAGGTCCATCAGAACCAGGTCTTCCCGGTCAGAGACCGCTTCTTCATAAAGCTGTATCCACCCTGACACACCATGAACTGACCCCGACTGACTGACCCCCCCTAACATCCCCCTGCTGTATTGCACTTACTTATTTTACTTATTATTATTTACATTATTTACATTCTATTTGGTAGACTGTTGTTCTGTTCTATTTATATATTTATTATTTTCTCGAATGCAACCAATGGGGAAAGCGTACTACAAAGTGTTGTCGTGACTCGTGCTATGACATAAAAGGCTTCTATTCTATTTCTATTCTATTCTATTCTATATGCAGTGGATTGGCTTTCATTTTCAACCACGAGAGCCACACCCACACACACATACACACACACACACACAAACACACACACACACCCACACACACACAAAGAAATGGTTTAGTA